>NC_133618.1:552210008-552510008 GCF_048593235.1 Sminthopsis crassicaudata | reverse complement strand
TATATGCATATATATACATATACATATATAATATACATATATACATATGGCTCTCTATTTGGCTAGGGAACTAATTGAATTTTAAATTCCTTCTGTAACATTTACCTATAAATGTGGCCTCCTACAGAGGCAGTGCTGCATACAGGATAGAGAACACTCCTTAAAGCCAAGACTAGGATTCAAGTCTTGTCTTTGAATGAATGAAAGTAGCTACTTTCTCTGAACATTTCAATTCATTAGAGACTTATCTAATAAATATTGATATATAGCTATCTTTGTTCTTCTTGTAGAAATGTGTCTTAATATCTAATATTTTTAGATAGGAAAGGAAGATTCTAGTCTAGACCTTTAAGAGGTCTCAGGAATGTTACTATCTTCTTGTGGGAAATCATTCCAGAAAATAGATCCCTTTTTCCATTGTCCCAAAGAAGCTTTAATTTTTTATGATTCCTTTAGCAATGCTTAGACTCTTCTCATGTGAATGGGCTGAACTGACTCTCCCATCCCCACTTCCTTTTGGATTCCCTCTTTTCTAGTCTTAAAGATTTATGGTTCTAGTAATAGTCTCTGAGCTCACACTCTTAAATTTTGCTCCCACCTCTCACCTCTGCAAGGATGGATTAGGTTTCCAGAGCTCAGCTATTTTTTCCCTTGATGATTCTGGAGATATCAAGGGGTTGGGGTGGGGGTAGAGAAATTTTATATTACTATTGCACACAAACTTCTCTCCAATGTGTTTCCCTCTATTGCATTCAACCAGAGAGTGCTACTACAGTATAATTTTGGCCCAATGATCTCTCTTCAATGTCTATTAACATCACTTAGCATTTTTCCCCAGATGGGATATTTATGGAGAAAGTATAGCAAAGACAAATCTTTCCAAGCTAGGTATATTGTCTCCTCTATATACTCATATTGTCCTTGAGTGAATGGGCTCAAACTTAAGGTATTCACCCCAAATATTCCTCCCTCTCCTTCTAAAGTTCACTTTTGGGGATTGTGGTATAACTAATGGATGAATTGCTTTTTAGTTGTAGGACAGTGAGGCTTATAGACTGCTGGGTCAGTCCACTGCTGGGCTGGATCAAGTAGATGCTTCCTTGATAGATTCCTCTGCTGAGGTTACCAACAATCTCTGATAAGGACTCCAATTGCCAAACTTCAAGTGGCTTTTCAACATTTTGAAATTCTCAAGATCGTAACATGGTTTGTTTCATCTTTGATATTATTTCATGTAAGAGTAAAAAAAGAACACACATAACAGAGAAACAGGTAACACTATACCTTCATGGCAATATGGTAAACAGATGGGGAGAAAGGGCCACAGGAAGCCATTGTCACTTCAGTTACTTTCAATTCTCCACCTACCTGGAGGTTTACTACATTTCTACTTTCTCCTCACTCAAAAGTCTATTGAAGCTTTTGGGCTGCAAATTCATTTCTAGCTCAGCAGCCAATTAAAAAAGCTTTTGTAAACTGGAAAGAACCAGTCCGAGGATGCTTTGAAATAGGGTTCCTCAATAACACCTTTCTGAAAGCATTCACCAAGCTTCCATGTGGGTTCACACAAAAAAGAACATTTTGTGTATGCTATAAGGACTAGACCCTCATTGTCCAGGCAGTACCTGTTGGAGACAAACTCTCAGAAGGAGGAGTGGTATTGTTGGATATATGGAAAGGGGGGATGAGAGTGAAGGCATAGAATCAGTCATTAAGCATTATTAAGCATATAAGATGTGGTAGGTATTGTGATAAGTAGTAATGATAAGGGCAAAAAGAGTTTCTACTCTCAAGGAACTTATTTTAACACAAAAAGATCTTGAGACTTCAAACATTTCCTTCCTGTCTCTCCCTTCCCCTCTAACTTTTCATTAGCATTTAAGTACCTAATACAGTAAAGAGTATGCTATTGACTAGTATTCTTTGTTTCTGGGATTTGGGTAAATTAGAACTCACCAGCCAATGTGAGAAAAGGTCAGAAGGGGGTTGGTGCATATAGCACCAGGAAAAATTCAAAGGCATGCTCCTTTTCAATATTTAGGATATGAAATATATTCTAAGGTACTTACAGTACAAAAACTTTCTTTAAGAAGAGAACACCTTAAATTACTTTCAGAAATTGATAGGAGATATCCAATGGATGTATCTAGTATTAGGCTTAACTACAATTACAACCATTATATGACAACTTTAGATTTACCCTACCAGCTTACAGAAGGAGCCCAAGAGGCTCTGAGAGAGCTTGAACTGGCTTTATCCAATGTGGTTGAAAGAGTCACTCAGAAACCCTTGGAAATAAGTTTTTGCTGTACAAGAAGCACCCACAGCAGTCCTTCATCAAGGAGACAGTGTGATAAAGTGGATGAACCTCCCAGCACAATTAGAACAAAGCCTTACTCCTTACCCAGTTCGTGTGTCTAGAATCTTATTAAAGGCCATTAAGTGAGTAGTACAATTATCTGGGATAGGACCTGTCAAGATATATACCTTTTATACTAATGGACAAATTAATGTATGCTGTGAAACCATCCCAGAGTGGCAAATTTTGTTGGCAATGGATTTTTGAAGAAAAAGTTTCTAAGGTTCCTCTTAAAGGACCAACCATCTTTACATTTGTGCTATATATTCTCCTGACTTAGCCATAAAAAGAGTAGTCAGAACGTTCTTTCAGTTCATTCAACAGAATGAGTTATAGACAATTATGCTAGCTCTTATTTATTATCCAGGAGATTTAAATATAATTATCTGATTTGGTTTGTTCAATTCAAAGAATTGCCACAGCCCAAATAAAATTTGTAGTTTCTAACATATATCAGCTCTTTAAGGAATTTCAGGAGCAAGTGAGAAAATGTCCAGGTAAGTATTACCTCTGCATGTCTACTCTCATAGTGGTATTCTAGGTATTTTTCATGGAAACTCAAAGGCAGATCGCCTTCTCACTATGTTAGCCAACACTCTTCTATTTCAGGCAGTCCAAGATCTCATTCTAAATAGCACAGGCTCAAGCTTTACATCTGCAGTTTGGGATAACAAAAGAGGAAGTTAGGAACATGGTAAAAGCCTGTACAGCTTGCCTTCCTTTCCATACTCCTATGCTACCTCCAGGGAAGAACCCTTGTGGTTTGAGACCCAATGAAATTTTGAAGATGGATGTGATTGATTATAAATCTTTTGGTTGTCTGTCTTTTATCCATGTTGTAGTGGACACCTTTTTAGGATTCACTTTTGCAATACCAGCAGCAAAAGAGACTGCTCGAGTGGTCACTGAATTCCTTATACAAGCTTTTGCAATCATGGGTGTGCCACAAGCAATAAAAACAGATAATGGACCTGAATATACTTCTAAACATTTTGCACACTTTTTTTTTTTTTTTTTTAATACACCACTGGCATACCTTTTAATCCCAAGGACAGGCAATAGTAGAGAGGAGAAACAGAGACATTAAGATGCTCCTCCAAAAACAAAAGAAATGGGGAGCCATAGGTAACCATATAGAACTTCTAAACTTAACTTTTTATACTGATAATTTCTTGATTTTTGACAAAGATGCACTGGCTCTAGCAGATAGGTTTTATAACCTACTGGAAGGGCAGTGTCCAGTGCGAGTAGCTCCACTATCTTTTAGATAATCTCCGGGTGATGTGGAGAGATCCAGAAAGTGGTGAGTGGAAGGGACCAGATAGATTAACTTCTTGGGGAAGAGGGTTTGTTTGTGTCTCTACAGATGAAGAAGGAATTAAATGGGTGTCAACGAGCTGTGCCCACCTTGTCCATCAGAGAGAGATGGGAAAAGAGAAGACCCTTGAAATGGAGAAGACACAGGAAACATAGGGTGACTCCATCTCTGACTACATCCACCACTGAAAGAGCATGGCAGTTAACCCTATGTATATGGCAATTGAGTCATGAAAATTACCATGACCTTAAAAATAATTGTTAATGAGACTGATGCAGGACTTCAAAACCTGCAGGAATCATTAGATTCCCTTATACATGAAGTGATGGACAATAGATTGGCTTTGAACTATCTCTTGACTCCTTCATAGATTGGCTTTGAACTATCTCTTGACTGCTGAAGGAGGTGTATATGTGGTTGTGAATTTATAGTTATTTTCTATACCTTCTTTCTGGGACTAATGGAAGTCTTATAGTATCTGGTCTATTTATATTGTTTATGTTACAGCTTGCTTGTATGATGTTACAACTTGCTTGTGTGATTCCTCCCATGCTGATGGATTTAATCGCTGGTGTATACCTGCTTCAATTAAAACAAAAAGAAGTGAGAGATGTAGAAGGCCACAGATAGTAGGGGAACTCTGGGTGAGGAATAAGACCCTTTAGCGCAGAGTAAACCTGCTGATAAGGTTTGGTTCAGCTCCCCATCTTCCCTAAGGGATCCCAGCATCCCTGAGAAGTCAGGGGGCAGTGAAAACCTGTGTTGTGATTAAAGCAGAGTGATACCAAGTGGCAAAGAGTCATTTACATACAATAGCAAGTTGTTTATGTGGTCCCACATGTGCAATATATAGTTAGTGCATGTGTAGAATTGCTGTGTTTATATAAGGGTATTAGGGTATATTAGGATGAGAGACTTTGGAATACATAGACTCCATGTTTGACCATCTTCATGAGTCCCACTTCATCATTCTTCATCTAAGACCAAGGACTCAGGCTTGTACTGAGATCCACCAGAGAGCTAATCCAGACACAACAATTCTGATATAAGATTTTAGAAATAAGTGTGTATTAATATTGAAGTGTTATTCCATCTCTATTTTATTTGATTTTAAATTTAAAAATTGGGGTATTAAAATAAAATAAACTACTCTGGTAACTTATGTAAAGAGGTCACATGTTTGTATCTCCTGATTAGACGATGTAATTTGTAAAAATTATATGAGCTATGCTTTAACATTTTTTCAGCCCTACTGAATATGTGCTATAAATTTTGTGAAATTTGGTCCAACATTAATGAATAGCAAGAAAATTTGGTGTATAGGAATATATGTAATTGCAAAGCAAATTGTAACTGAAAAGTATGTTAAAGATAAATAAGAAGGTATTGAGGAAAGGAGGAATCTGGCTCCAGAATATTCAAGTTAGGTTTTACTGAAATGACACCAGTTGGAAAACTGAGGAATTGATTGATTATAATACACCATTTTTGATAAGATGGATGGAAGCTTTCCCCTGAGGTCTGCTGCCTTAAGGAGGTTAGTGGAATAACATTGGAGCAAATTGTACCTAAGTATGGATTGGTAGAGACCAATGATTCTGTTCATGGACATACTTTACTTCTAAAATTTTATAGGAATTAATGGGGAAGATTTTCAAATTGAGTAGCAATTCCACATACCTGCCCTCATCAGGGAAAGTGGAAAGAATGAATTAGATTCTTATGATTAATAGAAACTAAATTGCCTTAGACCAAATGTTTGCCTATTGCTTTGTTAAATAATTAGAATTGTCCCCATAAGTCATCTGGGATTTCTCTCATATTAGATGCTATTTGGTTTATTTTATTTGGGAGAAGAAAGGGAAAGACCCTCTTAAAAAAAAAAAAAGTTTTTAAGGGATTATATACTGTCAGTGTTTTCATCCCTTTTAGCTCTTAGTATCAAGAATTGCTGGCCCAGACAACACCTTTGGAGGTTGCAGTTCAAAGAGAGTGGGTGCTTACTAAATCTTGGGAGAAGTAGAATGGAAAGGACTTTTCCAGTTACAAATAACTGAGACTGCAGTCTGAAGGCTGAGAACAACAGGATTAAAGGACCTGTGGAGGACTGTTGAAGACAATTTATAACCTCTAAAATTGACTTTGCACCAAGGCAATTAGGAGTATTTTGGTGAGAGGGGAGATTAATTGTGCTTAGAGGAATGTTAATAGTATTGATATTGCACCTGTTATTTATATTTCCCAAAAAGTTTCATAGGGATTCCTTGATTGGAAGAAGTTGAATTAACTTTTTTTGGATGAAAAAATCATTAATGCTAATTCTGAATAGAGTTCTTTTAATATGAAATTAGGACAGTATATTCTATATTTTTTGTGAGTTTTAATTGGTTGTATTGAGTTATCTTAAAGTTGTTCCCATTGGTTAGGGAGATTCTGAGAACAGTGTTATATGTTTTGTCCCTTTGAATATGATTAATACCTGAACATGTTTTGCTATAGATTGGTTATTGAACATCTTAAAGTAAAATAATTTGTGTAATGTTGAATTTAAAATCATCTACTTAGATATGAAGATAAGCTGTGCACTTTCTAGGATGAATTGCTTACTGCTATGAATGTAAAATTATAGTCAATACTTATTTAGGATATGTGTTTCTTGGGAACTAAATTCACCCAAAGTTTTAATTAATGAGACTTTCAAAGTAAAATAGTTTGTGTAATGTTGAATTTTAAATCATCTACTTAGATATGAAGATAAGCTGTGCACTTTCTAGGATGAATCACTGTTATGAATGTAAAATTATAGTCAATACTTATTTAGGATATATGTTTCTTGAGAGCTAAATTCACCCGAAGTTTTAATATTTGAGATAAAGTCTTTTGGGACTGTAGCGATATTATTTGAAGTTTTAAATTCAGGTATGATTGTCTAATCGATCATCAAGCCAGTAATCCATCATCTGAAAGGAATATGCTATAAACTACTCAGAGGAATGTGATCCTGAATTGTTACAGGTGGAGATTAAAATCTGGGTAAGAATTGGGAGGACAATGCTGGCCTTCACCTAAGGTGGTATGCTTCTAATTCAGTTTCCCAGTTGTGTTCCTTTGAATAAGAACTCATCTTATTATTCCTGAGTCTCCAGTATTCTGCAATGGTGGAACTTTAAGGTGGAATTGTTATTGCATACAATTACCTGAAGTTAAACTGAGCTAAGGATGCTTTATCCTGTCATATATATGCTCTCAGGATGAGGCTTGAAGGGGGCCAAGTTTTTGAATATATAATCAGGACAAGTGGTGAGCAGAAGCTATGATGTAAGATCTTGTAGTTTCCTATCTGAAAATATGTAGTCATTATATCCTAAATAAGTAGATAAGTGAATTTTTGGCCTATTCATTTATCTGCTGCTAGATGCATATGCCTATTTGTTTCTTTTAGCACTTCTGTTGTTTCTGACTTTCCAGATAGACATTTTTATGGGAATTAGGAATACAGAATCCTAATTTGTATGCTGAATAGACTCATTAGACTCCAGGCCATGGTCAAAATAATTACTAACCAGATGACAAAGGCAATGGATTTCTTAGCAGACCACACCATGCAGATTAGAGAAGCAGTAATCCAACATAGATTGATATTAGACTACTTGTTAGCTGAAGGAGGTGGAGTTTATGGAAAATAAATCTATCTACTTGCTATGTGAAAATTGATGATAATGAACAGGTAGTAAAGGAAATTGCCAAAGATATCAGAAAATTGGCCCATGTCCCATTCCAGACCTGGTGGTCCTCATCATTTAATATCTCACCATAATAATACCTATCTGGAGGCAGCTGGGAAATAGGTTGCTGCTGATCGCTTTAAGTGGAGTCATAGTACTCCCTGTTTGCCTCCCCTGTGTGATACAGCTTAGCACAAGGGTAGTACAGACATCACTGGTCAAAATGGTAAAGATTATAAACAACCTGGGGGGAGGTCCAGTTAGACTTGGAGTATTAAAAGGATGAGGATAGTTCCCAGTAGGGAAAAAGGACAAACCAGGTCCTGTGGGATTGGAGACTGAGGAAAAAATGGTTGAGGAAATATATCAAGAATGGTGTGAGAGGTCTTCAAAAGTTTTTTTTTTTTTAATTTTTAAAATTATATTTTTATTTACCAGATATACCCATGGATAATTTTTCCGCATTGACAATTGCCAAACCTTTTGTTCCAATTTTTCCCCTCCTTCCCCCCCCCTCCCCCAGATGGCAGGTTGACCAATACATGTTAAATATGTTAAAGTACAAATTAAATACAATATATGTATACATGTCCAAACAGTTATTTTGCTGTACAAAAAGAATTGGACTTTGAAATAGTGTACAATTAGCCTGTGAAGGAAATCAAAAATGTAGGCGGACAAAATTAGAGGGATTGGGAATTCTATGGAGTGGTTCATAGTCATCTCCCAGAGTTCTTTTGCTGGGTATAGCTGGTTCAGTTCACTACTACTCAATTGGAAATGATTTGGTTCATCTCATTGTTGAAGAGGGCCTCGTCCATCAGATTGATCATCATATAGTATTGTTATTGAAGTATATAATGATCTCTTGGTCGTGCTCATTTCACTCAGCATCAGTTCATGTAAGTCTCTCCAGGCCTTTCTGAAATCATTCTGTTGGTCATTTCTTACAGGACAATAATATTCCATAATATTCATATACCACAATTTATTCAGCCATTCTCCAATTGATGGGCATCCACTCAGTTTCCATTTTCTGGCCACTACAAAGAGGGCTGCCACAAACATTTTGGCAAATACAGGTCCCTTTCTCTTCTTTAAAATCTCTTTGGGATATAAGCCCAGTAATAACACTGCTGGGTCAAAGGGTATGCACAGTTGGATAACATAGTTCCAAATTGGTCTCCAGAATGTATCAGTGTTCCAGTTTTCCCACATCCCCTCCAACATTATGCATTATCTTTCCCTGTCCTTCTAGCCAATCTGACAGGAGAGTAGTGGTATCTCAGAGTTGTCTTAATTTGCATTTCTCTGATTAATAATGACTTGGAGCATCTTTTCATATGGCTAGAAATAGTTTAAATTTCTTCATCTGAGAATTGTCTGCTCATATCCTTTGACCATTTATCAATTGGAGATTGGCTTGATTTCTTATAAATTAGAGTCAATTCTCTATTTGGAAATGAAGCCTTTATCAGAACTTTTGATTGTAAAAATGCTTTCCCAGTTTATTGTTTCCTTTCTAATCTGCATTAGTTTTGTTTGTACAAAAACTTTTCAATTTGATATAATCAAAATTTTCTATTTTGTGATCAATAATGATCTCTAGTTATTCTTTGGACATAAATTCATTGCTCTTCCATGGTCTGAGAGGTAAACTATCCTATGTTCCTCTAATTTACTTATAATCTCATTCTTTATACCTAGGTTATGAACCCATTTTGACCTTATCTTGGTGTACGGTGTTAAGTGTGAGTCAATACCTAGTTTCTGCCATATTAATTTCCAATTTTCCCAGCAATTTTTGTCACACATTGAGTTCTTATCCCCAAAGCCTGGGGTCTTTGGGTTTGTCAAACACTAGATTATTAAAGTTATTGATTATTTTGTCCTTTGAACCTAACCTATTCCACTAATAAACTAGTCTATTTCTTAGCCAATACCAAATGGTTTTGGTGACTGCTGATTTATAATATAGTTTTTGATCTGGTACAGCTAAGCCACCTTCATTTGATTTTTTTTTTTCATTAATTCCCTTGAAATTCTTGGAAGTCTTCAAAAGTTAATAAATAAAGAGGTGGGATTGTATGGGATAAATTGAGTGAAGACCTCTCATAAGAATGTGGCCTCTATCTATGTCCTAATTGTGACTTGAATCTTGGCACTTGAGCTATAACTTAAAGGCTGCAGTTATCTTAGATAGACATTTCCTTTCTGTCCCCCACCCCCACCCCCTGCCTTTTCTTTAGCATTAAGTACCTAATGGTAAAGAGTATGATACTGAGTAATATTCTTTGTTTTTGGTCTCTGGGTAAATTAGAGACCAAAAGGCCAAAGGAGAAAAGGTGTGAATGGGGGGAGGGGGGAGGGGAGAGGCTTAGGGTTAGAGTCCATATAAACTTGTGTTTTGCAGTTTGCATTTTGTACTCCTCTACTGTCACCTTGTCTGCTGGGAGTTGACCTTTCTTGTGAGATTCTGATAAATCCTTTTTTGCTTTTTACCTTGAGAGTCTCTGATTTTAATTTGGTTAAGGGTCACTCTCACACTTTTCTAATGAGAGATGATTTATTAATAACCCCCCCTCTCCCAAACTATTAGTAAATGGGTGTTTGATCTGCCTCTTATTTGTGCCAAAAGCCTAAAGTGAGAGAAGGCAGCCTTTTAAATCCTGAGTGCTTCTGATTGCTTGTCCCTTCCCCAACAAAGGCAAGGCAATCTAGATAGGTAGGCCTTTAAATGAGGAGGTGAGCTAAGAGCTCTCAACAATCTATTATTTATTTGTTAGGGGCAGGGTAGGACTAATTTGTATCTGGTGAAAGTCATTTGGGCTTTAGATGTGGCTGATAACACCCCAATTCGATACTTAAGGAATGTTAGACACCTCTAGCAATGTTGGGTTGAAAAACAAAAGTCATCTTGATCTGATTTTCTTTGTTGTTGACAATCTCAGGGAAATACTAGTCACTCCAAACTTTGATTAGGAAAAGTAAGAACACTAGAATTATCCCCAGGGGAGGCCCAGGTCAGGCTGGCTTCTATGCTTACAGAATAAGCAGAATTGGGAGGCCCAGCCCAAGCTGGTAAGCAGATGCCTTGGGACCATACCCTTGATTACACCCTTTTGAAACTTCCTGTCCTTCAGAAATGAAATCTATAAAGATGAGGAAAAGGTTGAATCACATGGAAACATTGTTTATTAAATAATAGAAAAAAAAATATATATATATTTTCCCCCCTCCCCCCCACCAGGCTGGGGTTAAGTTACTTGCCCAGGGTCACACAGCTAGGAAGTGTTAAGGGTCTGAGACCAGATTTGAACTCCGGACCTCCTGAATTCAAGGCTGGTGCTCTATCCACTGCGCCACATAGCTGCCCCCAATAGAGCATAATATTATATTATATAATATTAATTTTTCTCAGAGATAAAGGGGTTTAGTAGATGACTAAAGGCAGATATATCCATATAGGTGCACTTGATCTCTTTTCTTCATTTTAAGCCTTTCTTCTGAAGTGGGCCTGACTCACACCAGTTCACTAATAATTCAGGTTCAATACTGGAAAACAGATAGGGTTGGGTCTTCCATCAGTTAATAACAAGAGATTTACTTGGTCATAGAAAGAGAAGGATATTGAACAAGGTTAAGATCTCTTAATGCATCCTGGGCCACAGCCAGTCATCTTAACTTTTGTCTTGCCATTGGACTTTGATGACTGATGACTAGAGAGTCTGATGACTAAACAACTTTGCTAAACTTAAATCCAATTCCTGAGCAAGTCAAGACATCACCCACTCTGGTGATGTCATTAGGCCCCTTCCAGAGACTGAAAGGACAACAACAACAATAAGAGTTCTGCATGAAGTCTCTACACAGAAAAAAGATTTCTAGAGCAGATCTTGTCACACAAATTTCTTACACATGTGCTTCAGTACTATTATAGTCTATGTTTAAGTTTACTGCTTTCGTGAATGCTGTATGAATTTGTGGGAGGGAGTGGACCAGGTTTTCAGCAGAACATTTTGTATTAACGTGATGTTTTCCGAGCAAATACATTTGGTAAAAACAAACCAAAACAAGACCCCTGAGACTACTAGATGACTGTCAATGGGATCTATTGCATTTGGTACTCTGGACCTACAGTAGGAGAAGCATAGTCTTTGAGAGTTATTTCTAGGACCCTGAGAGTAGCAGTCACTATCCTCTGGTGACCCGGTCTGTCAATTAGAAAAATTAGAGAATGCTGCTATTTTTCATCCTCCTTTCCCTCCTCACTATCTCCTTCCTACTGCCTTCTTCCCCAATTCTTTTGCCTCTCCTTTTCTTTCCCTTTCTCTCCCCTATCCCTTATATCCCCTGATAGTGTAGGCCTTAATTTTAAGGAGAAATTATTGTAAAGTTTATGTGTAGAGGGATTAGGATATTACTTCTACAAAGGTTATATTTAATAAGCTATGTGATCATAGAAGCTAAAACGTAATCCAGGAGAGAGAGGGAGAAAGGGAGAGAGGGGGAGAGAGGGAAAGAGGGGGAGAGAGGGAGAGAGGGGGAGAGAGGGAGAAAGGGGGAGAGAGAGAAAGAGAAAAGGAAGGAGAGGATGCATGAGTATGTATCTGTGTCTATGTCTAAATCATGAGTTTAGACAGAGAAGCCTAGATAGATAAGACAAGGGTTTATGTATAACACCTTAATATTTTAAGTAATAACTTCATTTCTTTCCCTAGATTAAATATGTCCTTCTCCCTGCTTTCCCAGAGTTCTATCAGACTTTTTCATACTACCACTGAAAATTTGGGTTTGGTAGTAAAAGCAGAGAAGTAGATGCCTGCAAAATGAATATCCTTTGATGGCCAGTACAAATTCATTGACCATTTAGGAAGACTATCCCAAAATGATCCAGAGAAAAACTGAGGAGTATCCTTGACTAGTGACTTAAGGATCCCTTGTGGGAACACATGTATACTCTAATTGAAAAAAAGTAAAACACTAAGTCTTTTCCTTTAAAGGAAAGCATTACTCAAGCCATAGAAACAGATTTGGACTACTAAAATGTTGGAGTTGGATTACCTAGGAAGCTCTTAGGTTTAGATAACTTCATATAGATATGAAGTATAAAATTCCTCTGCAACATCCCTAACATATGGTCATCTAACTTCCACTTGACAATGACAAATAACCTCCTTTCTTTTAAAGCAATCCATTATATTTTTGGATAGCTATAATTGTTGGAAAGATTTTCCTTACATTGAGCTAACACTAGTCTCCCTATAACTTCAACTTATTGAACTCACAACTGTCTATCTTCTGAGACCAAGCAAATCAAATATAATCTTTCTTCCACATGGAACTCTTCAGGTGCTTGAAGACCAATTCAGGTTCAACTTTAGATGATATATATATGATGAAACTGAGCAACGTAGGTAACAAAACTGGTAACCTTGAAGTCTGAAAATCTCCATTCTTTCTGATTCCTAGTTCAGGCCTCTGAATTAGGTAGCCAATATAGCTACCCTTATTCTGGGAAAGGCTTACCTTTTTTATCTACCCATAGTATTAAAATGGTAATAAATGACACATTACTCCACAGGCAGAGGGAACCTTTATAAACAGTATTGTCTTCATATAATTTATGTCCCAAAGATCTGGGAGTTTATCTTTGAAAGGAATTATTTTACATACATTGGAATTTTGAGGACCTACACATGCAATTTACTCCCTAAGCCCTAGAGATATATCTGACAAAAATATTTTACAAGTCTGCATGAAAATATCAGATCCCTTTATTAGTAACAAAAACACATTGGCTCTCAGTAGAGCTTTAAGCAAGTTTTCTACAAAGACTTTTTCAAAAATATAATGCTTAGAAATAAAGGGAGGAGGAAGGAAAAAGCTAAACTCTAATGATTCTTTAAAAAATCTTGCATAATAAAGTTTTTGCCAACCAATGGAACAGAACAATTATTAGCCTTTTAAAAATTATGAACCCAGTTGAGAATCTGAAGCCTCTGGATATCTTGGAATGTTTTATTGCTTACATTTATAATTGAAGGAAATGCTAAATTTAAGTTATATGTGACTGAAAATTTGTGAGATAGTTATTACTGCTAAATAAATCTATCACAATACAGAAATTATAAAAGGAAATACCCAGATTTTATTATGCTTAAACACAGGTTCTACAGGTAGAAAATAATCCTGAACCAAGATCAAGTTCCTAAGGAAGCTTTTTATAGATAAAAATTATGTCAAAGACAAAGAAATAAAAACATATCACAATCTAGTACATTCTCTTATTCCATAAAAACTGAACAAATTAAACAGAATTATAATCTCATATGAACCCTAAAAAATCAACTGGTTAAACAGATTTTATAGCTAAACTAAATCATGCTACAGATGTACATTTAGATTGAGAGAAGTGATATACCTCAAAGATAACTAAAGAGTTAGAGCTAGTGTAATTTCTGTACAAATAATTAACAAATCACCTTGGAGAGTGGAAAACTTTTTGGTACCTTATCTGAGAAATTTCAAAAGGTCTTTCCTTAGTATTATTATTCCATGAGTTAAGTTTTAGCCACATGATGTTAATATTTACTCAAGACAGGCTTCAGTTAGTCAAACTATTACAGGAGAAATGATATAATAATTTAAAAAAAATAAAATAAAAAATGAAAAATTATTTTGCAAGTTCATAGACCTTCTGGAATATATTCATAGATCCCTTGGGGACTATAGACCCTAGGTTGAGAACCTGTGAAATATATGATCCCCGAATTCAATAAGATCCCAGTTCATCAGAACATGCATGTCCAAGATTGTCCAATTCTGCATGTAGTACAACAGATTCCTTAAAGCCTAAAGACTCAATTTCTTTCTTTTTTTTTTTTTTTTTTGTTATAGCCTTTTTATTTACAAGATATATGCATGGGTAATTTTTCAGCATTGACCCTTGCAAAACCTGTTCCAACTTTTCCCCTCCTCCCCCCCCCACTCACTCCCCTAGATGTCGGGTAGACCAATACATGTTAAAAACAATTTCTTTAATAAATACATTCTAATATCTTATCCTTCCCCTTAAGCAGTTTCTAAGGCAGTTAAAAGAAATCTAGGAAAATAAAAAGATTAAAGTCTTTAATAAAAATAGTGAAAACACATAGCTAAGTAATTCTGTGGTATCTCAGGAGCTCTCCACTAAAGTGTTAAAAACCTTTTGTATATTTTTCTTGCCCAAAGGGCTTACAACAGGTCCTAGATCAAACTACCTCAGGTCTGCACCTTGGCTTTCATTGGCTAAAATAGTCTCAGCTGGTATTATGAAAATGTTGGGAGTTTATTGTCCCAGTTCCATCAGTATTCTGTACCACAATACTACACAATCTATTCTGCCTATTATCAGCCCACCTGGAAATTTGGTGATCCTGCTTTTTTTAGAGACACTGCCTCTGATTTCAGTTTAGTATGTGATGATAGAAAGTCTTTAAAGTGACTCCTGAGTGGGAATTGAGTGTGCATTCAGAAGGTACTGCTCTCATGTCTCAGTTTTTGAGTTAAAAGGGTTAAAGGATATATTTTTCAAGTGTGGAGAGAGATAGCATTAGTGGCTGTGGTGGATGCTGCTGTGACTGCCATATCTCCATATCTGGGTGACCATACTGAAGCATCTATATTTTTTCTGTTCTGTTTTGTGTCTTTTTCTCTCTTTGGTGAATAACTATCAGTGACAGAATGTTCCACATCATGATCTTGTAAGCTGGTAAAGTGTTAGAAGAGCCATAAGAGGTAAGGCTAAATAAGAGTCATAGCAGTGTTTGCCCAAAGCTACAGCAGTTCAGTCCAGTGAGGGGGGTCATTGACCCAGTAGTTGAAACACATTGTCCCACAAACAAGGGAGTAACTCATTTATGGACTCTGCTACACCAGAAGTGAATTTGATGTGAACAAGCCTTTATAGAATGAATGGACTTAAAATTAAAACTATTGTGTTCACCCAACTGCTTCTTGAATGATAAGCTAGCTGCATCTGAGAGATCTGTGCCAAGGACAGGATAGCTTAAGACAAAGAAAGATTTCAGTCTTCTGAGTCTTTGCAGATATTGAATCTATTTCTTGTGCCACAAATCTCAGGTCCAGACTATCTGCAGAAATCTCTGATCTCTGTGGATTTGAGTTTTAAACTATGTCTTTACAATTTTCTACCCATTGAAAGAAGGGCTGAATTATTTATTTCCTGGGATATCTAGGTGAAAAGCAGTTCCTATTTGGAATTTCTAAGGGCTAAGAGAATGGAAAACTTGTAGTTGCTTTAGGGATATTATTCTTATTCATTGTTTTATTGTTATTATGAACTATTTGCTGATCATTTAAAAATCACCAAGTCTATGTTAAGAATATGCTAAGTTTATGCTAAAAATCAGATTGACTGTGTGCAATATCCACATGCATTTTTCTACTTCTGTGAGGAATCATCTCTATTAAGTTAAGGTCCTGTGACTAGATCTCATTAATATATATAGTGAGGTCAGAGGAAAGGTGGGATTTGCCAGTGTATGGCAGCTCAAAAGTTCAGTGATTTCTTATTGGGTAAATCCACAAATCCCTTGATAATCAACTGGCACTACCCATAGAGAAAGGCAGAACCAAGACATAGAAAGTCATTGTTTCTCTATGAGAATTATTCCTAGCAAAGGTATTGCTAGAGAAATATTGCCTCCAATTGCCTCTTTCCTGGATAGAATCAGGTGAAGGTAATCATTGCTGCCTGATAATTAAAGTGATAGTTAGAAAACAGGGAGACAGATGGTGTGGAAAGATTACATTTACCACAGCTAACTCTCTTGTAGGGTTAGATGTTACTGCATTTATAGTGTTGAATGTTAGGGTATGAAATGGGAAAGAAAGGAATTTAAAATGCAATAATACCCTAGGTTGAGTAAGAAATGCAGACAGTGTTCATATTATTTCCCTTCATGAATGAATAGGATACAATTGAAATTAAAGGTAAAAGTGTAAAACAGGAATAAAAGTAACAAAGTAATTATAAGGACCTTGAAGACAGGGACTTAGTCTTCATGTTTTGTTTTAATTTTTGTTTGGATCCCGTAGCAGTGAACATAGTATCCAACTTACTTTCCCACTGTTCTGTCACAGAAGTCCCCTGATCTATACAAGTTAGCTAATTTCTTCACTGTTCCAAATATCATGCTGCTTCCTGCCTATTTTGATTTAACATTATTCTCCTTGCTTAGAATTAGTTTGGGCCACTCTTCTGTGCATTTAAAATTTCTACCATCTCTCAAGACAGTTCACAATCCCTCCTCTTTTCCCTAAGCTTTTCTTAACTGGTGCAAGCCCACCCTCATTTCTCCCTTCTTTAAACTTTTGGCATTTATAATGAGAATCATAAAACCGAGCCCTTAATTATATGATTGATAATATGATATGAATATAATATGACATTCGACACCATAAATTCAGGAACATTAACCCTATAGGAGGATTAACTGTGATGGATCTAGTCTTTCCACACTATCTGTCTTTCTCTTTTATTACTATTATTTTAACTGCTAGGAAGCAATGATTACCTTCACCTGATTGTCCTGCAAGGAGACAAAGATTTGTAATATCTTTCACTTCTCTTGTAAGATCTAAGCACATTACAAGTGAAAGTCAGGAAATCTGAAACTTTAGTCCTCTACTATTAGCTGTGTCACCTTAAGGAAATTATTTAACCTTTTTGAGTTTCAGATCCCTTACTTAGACCTTGAAGTAGCCAGAACAGATGATCCCTAAGGTGCTTCCCAGCTCTAAATTTCTTATGTGTTCCCTTAATATTCTTATTCTTTTTCTGTGCCCCCATAACCTTTTGATAGTCATTCCTGATTTCCAGGCTTTAAATTTAAGCAGTAACCCGATGTCCTAGTTACCTTCCTGCCTTGGGCTCCTTGCCAGGGACAGTTGCTGCAGAACAGTACAGTACAGTACAGTACAGTACAGTACAGTACAGTACAGTACAACATAGCACAGTTTAGCTCAACTGGCCCAGTTGACAGGCAGTGAGGGGCCACTGGAAACAGTCAGTCACTGAGTGCATAATAGGCCTGATTGTGAATTAACAGGGCTGGTGTTGTCCAGCAAATGAACTGGGCAGCTACCCAGGTGCGGAAGGCTGGAAAGGAAGGAGTGAGGAAGGGAGACATGGGTGACCACTCCCAAAATGGCATTCAGTCGCCACAGGGCCTTTTTTGTTCTTAGAAAAGGTTTGGCAGTCAAGGATTTTAACCAGACAGCCTAGCAGATTGGTGTGTGTCACAATTGTTTTATTATATGTCAGACAGATGGCTATGAACTTGGGGTCCAGTAGGAAATCAATCTAACAAGAAAACATGAATTTCTGAATGGAGATAATGTAATCAGGTGACTCTATTTTCATCTGGATGGTCATACACAGAAAAGGGAAATGGGAAAATTTATTTCCAAACATGCCAGTATCTCAGTTTTATTTCAATGATAAGAAAACACACACACACACACACACACACACACACACACACACAAAACAGTAAATAGGAATGTGAAGTCTCTTTCGCTTCTTTAAGGGTTTGTTTCCAAGAAAAGCTTGTGTCTAATAAGTAGGTTTATTGAATCACAGAATCTTACAGCTGGAAAAAACTGGTTCTACTGCACCTTGATCACCACACTTTTATTAGTGGAGAACTTTGTTGGCTGGAGTTCTGTATCTGGAAGGAGAGGACACAGATTTCACTGTAGGCTCTCCTTCTTTGCTATCTGCATGACCTTGACTCAGCTCCTCATCTGTAAATGAGAGAGACTAAATTATCATTGAGGTTACTTCCAGCTCTAACTTTGTCATCCCACACGGTCCCTATGAACTGACAAAAACTGCTTTCTTCAGAATTTAGAGGGAGAAGCAACTGTAAAAGTAAATGAGTTTTACAGATGAGGACTCTGAAGTATGAAAAGGACATACAGCTGCAATTTAGAATTGTTTTCATTTTAAAAAATGGTCTTGAATTGGTTGCAACTTATGTGGGTAGTGTGTTGTCGAGCCAGGATTTGAACCCACATTTTTTATCTTTAGATTCACCACACTTTTCATACCACATCACATTATGATCTTCCTTTTGGGTTCTCCATGGTTCTCTGTATTCTAGGCTGTCCTGGGGACAAAGGAACACAAGGAGTATCAGGTAGTAAGGGAGAGGAGAACAAGCATTTATTAAATTTACTCATTTGATCTTTACAACAAACCTATAAGGTCCCAGTAGTGAGGCAGTCAAAGGCAAGTGACTTTCCCACAGTCAGTTGGCTAATAAGAATCTGCATCAGGATTTGAATTCAGGTCTTCATGATTCCAGGATCAGTATTCTATCCTAGCTGTCTACCTCCTATTCTGAGGTCTCACTAAGGTGCTTGTTTGTTCTTTTTTCTTTTTTTTTCTTTTTAAGCAATCTGACCCCTGATTCTACCTCCTGCCACAGATTCATACCTTCTCCCATCCCCCTAGAACCTGTCTCCTAACTAGAGACAGTTGCTGAGCTGAGTTGATAGAATAATGTGTGGTACAAGAATTAGTTATGTTAGAGGATTTTGTGATATACATATGGTTTTAGAGAGCACTAAGAGCACATGCAGCATCATTTTTGTTGGGAAACATTAACTTAATCTAGTATCCTCATCTGACAGAACTTCTTAGGTACAAGTAGATGAGGTAGCCAGCTTCAAAGGGAGATTTGAAAGGGACTGGGTAGAACTCCTTTCCCTCAAATCCTTTCTTCATGGCTAGTTATAATACATGATTTTTCACCATTAGAGGGTTTCTTTGAGTCTTGAAGATTTTTCTGGTCCTTAAATGTATGCTGTTAAGTTATACAAGGAGGGATGATTCCTAAAGACTAGAGAGCATAATGGAATAGAGCATCCAATTGGGAGTTTGAACACATATGTTTAAATATTGGCTCTATTGCTTAGAGTATTGCATATAAAGGACTAAGATGTAAATTTGAATCCCATCTCTGCTGCTTAGCATCTATGATAGTAGTCAAGTCATAACCTCTCTGCCTCATAGTTTCTTATTTAAATTGAGTAAGTTGGATGAGAGTCTTGAAGTGTCTTCAAATTATATGCTAAGAACTGTGCTAGGTGCTTTACAAATAGGATCCCATTTCATCATCACAACAATTCTGGGATGTAAGTACTCCTTTATTCCCATTTTAGATTTTTGGAAATTGAGGCATATAGAAGTTAAATGACTTGCTCAGGATCACATCACCACATATTTGGTTAGATTGGGTCTTCCTGACTCCAAGACTTGTACTTAATATAATTCGTTATCATAAGAATTAATTTTATCATGTGAGGCAATATAATAAAGTGCTGTGAAATTGAGATCTGGGTTTGAACTCTGCCTGTGGCATGTTGTAGTCCTGTGACCTTGGGCAAGTCTTTTAAGCTCTCAGTGCTCTCTGAAACCATAATTGCGGAGGAGGTTCCAATCTACCTTCCTGAGAAGAATTTCTTCATCTAGGAGTTCTTTATTTAGTGAAATCATTGGTCCAATCTCAAAATAATAATTCACATGAGTTTTATCTCTTTGTTTGACCTTATGGCTACCTCTCTGTTTCTCAAAAGAAATAGCCTTAGAAAGGAGAAAACTCTGTGATTTATGAAGGCTAGGAATTCTGTTGGATAAGGCCTGATGGAATGTGAGCAGAGATGCAAGGTCCGTGACTGGTTTCCAAATCGAGCTCTCAGCAAACTGTATATAAGCATCTGCTTAGCAGCTTTGTGTGGGCTGTGAATAAAGCATCTTTCTCTTGCCCTCACAGGGACTGAGCTCTCTCTATAGCCAACTCTCAGAAACTAGTGTCAGGATTGAAAAAACTATGCTACATCTTAATAGGAAACATATTCATGGTCAGGGCCTGTGGCAGGTTTCAGACCAACACACAGAAGAGAGATTAGATTTTCAAGCCACTTAGATTTGGCTGGCCTTGATTCAAGATGGACCCCAGACTTAGCTGGCCCAAGTCATTGTCTATTGCCAAGCACAATGATTTTTTTGTTTGTTTGTTTCCTTTTTTCTGACTCATTTTGTACCTCAAAGTTCAAGCTAATAGAGAAGTAGCAGGCACTGGAGTAAAGGGAAATTAAAGGAGGAGGGGAAAAACTTTCTCTTTTGTCCTTAACTCTCTGAGTCTGGAGAATTGAGGAGCTAATATCAGTAGTTCATGTCTTTGGTCAACATCCCTGAATGAGGCAGATACCTGGAAACCTTCTACCTTTCCAAATAATTGTTTCTCTGAAACAAGTATGACAGTATCTCTGCTTACTGAAATAGAATTTTGTTGTCAAGAGGATGATCTTGATTATGGTCACTTTCTTTTTCACTCCTTTAAAAAGATATAGTATTTATATTATTTTTACATAATTACTCTCCCGATAGAATCACCTCTTGTAACAAAAAAGTAAAGATAAATAAACATTGATAATTTCTAAAAATGTGTCCCTTATTTTCTGTTTGCCTTTGGCAAAAGGTAGAAAGCCTGTTTCAACATCAGTCCTTTGAGAGTTCTAGTCTTTTCATACTGTTTTTATTTAACTTATCATATTTATTGTATAATTTATTCTTATTTTTCCTTATTTGTTCTTCATCAGTTCATACAATTATTCCTGAGTTTCTCTGAATTTTAAATTTTTTTTTTAAAACGTGTAATTAAATTTTTTTTTTAAAACGTGTAATAATATTCCATTACATTCATATGACAGTTCACTCCTAACTTGATAGGCATCCATTTACCTTTTACATTTTGTGGTTACAAAAAGTACTGATACATATTTTTTGTTTCGGTCACTTTCCAAGAAAGGGACAAAGGAGTAACAAATCCAAGTTTCTTTTCTTTCTAATGGTTTTTTCTTACTTTCCTTAACTCTTATACTCTCTTTTTGCCTCAAGTAGTATTTTTTTACAGTTCTCTCTCAGTGCCTGGACTTCTGTACCTTCATTCATGATATAAGTAGATGAGAGTATATGACCTGTCCCTCTTTTTTCTCTTGAACTTTTCAGAGTAGGGTTGTCTAGCATAGTCACAGTAAGATAACTGTAACATGCATGGGCCTTATTAGGTTTCCTGTGTCTAGCTAATAAAATTAGTTCTAAAAGGAATAAAACTAGAGGGGTCTGTTGTTCCCAAATATATCACAGTGAACCATGAAAGGCATTGTTTGACCTGAATTCAAATACATCCCTAGATATATAATAGCAATGTGACCCTGGACAAATCAGTTTCTCAACTATAAAAAGAAATAATATTTGTAAAACACTTAGCACAATTGCACATAGTAGGTGCTATATAAATTCTTGCTGCTATTATTATTATTATGTGAATCTATATGCAGAAAATCCTAAATGATTACCTTATAGTTATAATGACATCAAAATTTATCCAAGTTTTATGATAAAAATTTGTGGTAGCAAATAAAAGTAGGTAGGTTAGATAGTTCTTAGGATCTTTCCCTTGTTGAAGTGGTTGCAGACTGGGAAGTTCAATTTAATACAATTATTTAGCAAGTATTTTCTATATACTGTTTTAGGTGTTGAGAATACAAAGAATGGTGAATAGTATTTGCCTTCAGAGAATTTACATTCCACTGGATTGTTTGAGGTTAAACAGACTATAGTGCAGTGTGAATGAAGCCAAAGTTTAGATTTAATCCCTGTAAAAGGCCCATTGATGTTTTTTTTTTAAAATCTCCCATAGTTGGTACCTTTGAACTTTCTCAGCTGTAATTTTTCATGTGTTTATTATCTTTCTACAATCTGCATTACCAAATACACCTGATAGTGTTTTTTTTTGTTTGTTTGTTTGTTTGTTTTCATGAGGCTCTTTTAATGATAGTAACAATGCTGATCCCTTCTCCAGGGATGTAAGCTGGAAAGGATATGCTGAAGAATGGGCTTTCCCTCACAAGTCCACCTCTTCTCCATGTCTTTCCTGGAAAGGATGAAAGAAGGGAGGAAGAAAAGAAGGAATGAAGGAGGGAAAGAAGAAAGGAAGAGCCAAATATAATGTTGAGAACTTTACAAATGTTGTCTCATGACTCTCATAACAACCTTAGGGGATAGGTGCTATTTTTTACAGATGAGGACACCGAGACAGACAGAGATTGTGTCTTGTGTGATCTGAGGATGAATTTGAACTCGGGTCTTCCCAACTCCAGATCTAATTATAGATTATGTCAGTCTCCCTTAAATAATTGTTTTCTGGGGACAACTAGGTGGCACAGTGGATTGAGCACCAGTCCCAAAGTCAGGAGGACCTGAGTTCAAATCTAGTCTCAGACACGTAATACTTCCTGTGTGATCTTGCTCAAGTCACTTAACCCCAATTGCCTCAGCAAAATCATACAACAAAACATACACACACAAACACACACACACAAAAGAATTTTTTCCCTTTCTGAAGCTGTCTGACCAACTCTCTCCTTTAAGCAAGAACAGTGTCATATTAGCATTCTCTCCATCAATCAGGAGAGTCTGCTGCAAAATGCTTCAGACATGGTTAGAAATTTGCATTGTCATCTTTAAACATAAAAATCCTTAAACGAAGAACTGTGTAATATATTTGTGTCTTTCATGCCAGCTATTGCATAATGCTGTCAGGCATAATTGGTTCTTGAAAAGTATTTTTGTATATTAATTCCATATAAGAAATTGAATTTAAAGGTAAAAGAATAGGAATGGATGAACACAAATTTATATCTGCTATGCACAACAATATCCACCAAGAGACATATTTTAGTGATAACAGGATATAATACCCATAATCACCCTTGACAAGAGTAAAAGTGCTAACATTGTCTATTGTGTATCCGGATCACTTGTTACTTCCCTCTTCAAATACATTGGTTGTTTGGGATAAGTCATGGATATCCCCAAATATCTTTTGTTTCTTTTGACTTGTCAAGATCTAATTCTTCCAATTCTACTTTGCTTACCTTATTACAGTTCTTTTTAGTTTCTCTGTTTAGTCTTTTGGGCTTTTTAATAAAAATTTGACATTTGGCTCATAAATCGTCTGGTCATATTCTGGTCCTGCTTTTGGGAAACCTAATGACTCACCTGCAATTTACCAAATCTGCATTCATCTTTAGTGTCCAACTATTCAAGTAAAGTTGTATAACATGAAGTCATGCTAAGACACCTTACATTTCCACATGGAGTTGGTTCAGATATCCCTGAGTTAACTTTTAGGCTACAGCTGTTTTCTCTGGCACATGAAATAATACCCTTAGCCAGTCTGAGTGAAAATAAATATTGCAATACCTAAATCATTCAGATTACAATGACTTTAGACTTGATCTGTGAGTTGGGATTAATAAAAGAGGAAGGCACAATAAAAAGGGTGACTTGTTTCCTGGTCTCAGTTGGCCAGATGGGTTATTAACAAGGCAAACTATAGAAGGTGAGCCGTTGATAGAAAACAGAGCAAAAATTGACTCATAAAATTTGAATACTTCAAGTATTTTTCTCAGAGAGATTAGATGGCAGGTTAGTGAATTATTCTTTGGCTTGAGCTAAATAATGCTAAATATCCAGAAAATCAACTGACTTTTTCCATTTTTTATTTAGATTTGGAGTGTCAAACAGATACAGATTTCATTTTCTTTGTAATATAAAAACCTAATCAATATCATATGGTCAGCTGTTAGAGGGCTGTAAAAATTAGGACTTCCCATTTGGACTCAGGGATTAAAAAAAAAAAAAAGTAACTTAAATCCAAACTTTTAAAATTTTCCTTCTGACTCTTATCCTTGTTTTAAATCCAGACCTTTGATATTTTAAAAATGAAAAATATGGAAATATTCCCCCCCCTTTTTTTTTTTTAACAATCAAACATAAGAACTCATATTTAGTGTTATTTATTTATTTACTTGTAACTCTGTGCTAGGGTCATAAAAATCAGAGAATTTCAGAGTTGGAAGGAAACTCGGGAATCTCCCCCATAAGATCTTTTGATCTTATAGATTTTTCTTGAAGACTTCCGGTGAAGTAAATCCTTTCCTTCCTATTCTATTTTGGGGATAATTCTGTTTGGAAACTTTAGTCAAAAATCTTCCTCTCTGTATGTTCACACCTATTGTTCCTAATCTTAATGTTTGAGATTATGTAAAACAAACCTGAACTCTCTTCCATATGACAAAGTTGGCATTATTTTGAATTGTTTTCTCATTCTCTGAACTGCTGGAGTGGCATCTTGGAATACATACTGATACTTTCTGACTGGGACAGAATAAAGCTAGATTATCAACCAATCAATTAATTAACAAACATATGTTTATTATATTCCAGGCACTGTGTCAGGGATACAAAGATAAAAGTAAGTCACAAAAATTTCCCTTTGTGTCTCTAAAATTCTATTTTTAAGTATCTTTTATCCCTTCTGCGTTGACTTTCTTGCTACCATTTTGGTTCATGGGACTCTATCAAGCTTTCTCCCAATCCTCTCCTAAACCTAAATTTGCTTTCTTATCAGCTCTGAAGTCAGGAGAGGACCTGAGTTCAAATTTGACCTCAGACACTTAACACTTCCTAGCTGTGTGACCCTGGGTAAATCACTTAGCCTCAATTGCCTCAGGGAAAAAAGAAATGTGCTTTTCAAAATCCTGAGGTACATGTCGGACTATATTTCAATTACAAATTCTAAGAAGGATGCATCACAGCGATCAATTCTTTTGCTAGAATTAGATTCCCACTTTTCACCTTCCTTCTCTGACCACCTTTCCAAATCTGTTTCTTTTGAATAAAATATAGTCAACCAGAATCAGAATCCAATCATATCCCATAGTCCAGGGCTTTATCTTGTCAATCTTCAGTGATACCTAAGAAGTAATTTTCTTCCTCATTTTAAGATATCTAGTTTCTTTTGTTTGTTGCCTAAAGTTTGAGCATATATGTGTGTTTATTCAAAGCAATGACTTTTACTACTGACTTCTTCCTTGTATTTTTGTCTCCTGTGGACCAACTGCTATCTAGGCATGTGGATAACATATTGGATAGAATATTGGTCCTACAGTCAGAAGTCTTGAATTCAAATCCTGCTTCAGATACTGTGTGTGATTCTGGGCAAGTTATTTAATCTCCATCTGCCTTATTTTCTCCCTCTTTAAAATGGGGATAATGCTACCACCATTCTTCAGTTCTTGATCTGACATTTACTGTATTATATCATGTTATAGCTGTTTTGTAACTGCACTACATCATTTTTTGGAGGACAAATAACTTTTTCCTCCACAGAGCATCTAATTTCTTCCTCTTTATCCTATAATCTTTCTTCCCCAATAACTTTCCTTAATGCCAGTACTGTTCCTCTTTCTTTATTATCTCTTTATTATATATTTTGTTGGTACGTAATTGTTTCCATGTTGTTTACTCCATGAAAATTCTTGGGAAGAGAATCTCTTTTCCCTTCTTTGTATCTCCAACACTTTGAACAGTTTCAGGCACATAGTAGGTGCTTTACAATCATTTATTGACTGATTTACAGGAATACCTTAATTCTTTTTCATTTAGAGACACTTTATTTTCCCTAACTACCCAGTGTGGATAGGCATTCTTTGAATCATTTTACTTTCTCTTCTAAGAGCCAATAGTAGGGATTCTTAATTTAGAGTCCACTTACAAATACCAGGAAATCTTGGATGAGGAAAAAAATCCACAACTTTATTTTCACTAAGCTCTAACTGAAACTTAGGAGTACTTTAAGAGAGAGAAACACACAAAGAGAGATACACAGACACAGAGACACCCAGACACACACACACACACACACACACACACACACACACACACACACCCAGAGAGAGGGAGACACAGAGACACACAGACACACACACACACACACAGACATACATACAAATACACAGAGACACATATACACACAGAGACAGAGAGAGAAAGACAGACAAAGAGGACCGACAGAGAGACAGAGACACACAGACACACACACACACACACACACACACCCAGAGAGAGGGAGACACAGAGACACACAGACACACACACACACACAGACATACATACAAATACACAGAGACACATATACACACAGAGACAGAGAAAGACAGACAAAGAGGACAGACAGAGAGACAGAGACACACACACACAAACATAGAGAGACAGATACACACACACACACAAAACTCAAAGCTAACATAGGTCATTTTTTTGGCATGTGAATTTTTCTTGGAATTTTTTACAGAAAGTCTAATTTGCATAACCTAAATTTATACAAACAAGAATTGTCTATATATGGAATATGATTTTAAAAAGCTGGAGCAATCAGGAAAAACTTGATGTAGAAGGTATTGCATAAGAGTTTTGATGGAAACAAGGCATTTAAGAGTGGAGGTGATGTCAGAATGTAAAAGTAAGGAGATAGGAAGTGAAGTGTTGTAAGACATAGCAGGGACAGCTTGACTGGACTCTTAAATAAAATATCATAAAGCCAGTGAACTAGGCTGAAGCCAGGTAATTGAAGGACTTTAAAAGTCCATCAGAGGAGTTTATATTTAGTCCTAGAAATGAAGGGGTGTCACTGAAGTTTATTAAGTAGATAAGTGACTTGATTTGATCAAATTTATGCTTTAGGAAAATCACTGGCAGCCACGTAGAGCAGTAGGAGAGTAATTACTCATGTAGGAATAAGGAGCCTTTTGAGACAAGGAGACCAAATAAAAAGCCATTGCAATATTTCCTTTGAGATGTGATAATGTGATAAAGTACTGAATTAGGGCATTGCCCATATGAGAAGGCAACAGATAGCAAGAGTTCTTGTGGCTATAGATATAGCAAATTTTGAGAATTGGATATGTGAGGTGAAGGAAAAGGAATAATCAGAGATCACATTAAGGTTGTAAATCTGGGGCAGTGAAAGAATAGTGATACTCTCAATAGAACCAGAGAAGTTTTGATGGTGTTTGGAGGCAGGTAGGCTTGGGGGCTCCTATTGAGTATGTGCTTCTAGTTGACTTTTTGTTCAGTTCTAGGTGGAAAGAAGTCACACTGTCATATTAAAGTTTTGACTTCTAGTCCACTAGAACCTCCAAATCTTTTTCAGGTAAAGAACTACTTATTCATGCCTCCCTCTTCTTTTCTAGTTAAATTTTGGAACCCAGGTATAAGGTTTTACATTCCTTCCTATTAAATTTCATCATATTAGATTTGGCCCAGTGTTCCAAGCCCAGTGATGTCAAACTGAAATAGAATCTGGAGGCACTGAATTATACTTAAGGATCCTGTGGGTTGAATACTGACTTAGTTTTCAAATGTAATATTATCTGTGCTTTCTTGTATTTTCATTAATCCCTAAATTATGCTTTCTAGGTCAAGAACATCCTGTTTCCTTAGCATCAGCAAAACTATTGATCTATAGTGCTTACTGGTTCACCAAATATATTTCTTCAGAATTTATTTCTTTAGCTTTTTGCAAATTTGTGTTCTTTAAATTCCTGATATTTGGGCCAAGATGGCGGTGTGGAGGCAGACAGCTGTTTGAGCTCTGTGTTTTCTCTCAGGACTTACTTCATGACAAGCCTCAGAGTTAATGCTTGACCAGAAAAGAAACCCACAAATAATCACCAAGAGACGACATCCTTGAAATTCGCCAGAGAAGGTCTGTGTTTGCTGGGGGGGAGGGTCGAACAGACTGAGCACAGACTGAGGGCAGGCAGCCAGAGCAAGACAGGCAGCTCACACAGCTCAGACCAGAGGGGGGAGGGGTACAATCTCTGCTGTTTCTGGGAAAAGACTTTTACCCCAGTGTGGATATTCCATCTTGGCAGCAAGCCAGGAGCAGCAGAGAGGGTGTAAACACCTGAGGTGAGGATTAAAACCCTGGAAAGCTAGCGTCTCTCCAAACCCCGCCACCCCAACCCCAACCTGGAGTGACTCAGAGTTCTCATAGCCTCAGAGCACAGACTCAGCACAGCCATCGCTGTTCTGTTAGTGGCTCTCTGCTGCCCTACCCCCAGTCTGTAAGGAAGCCCATTAACATCATCCAGCTCCATCCCCCGCAAAACAGACCAATTGTTTCTCTTGTCAATTTGTTTTCTTCCATTCCACTCTTGACAAAATGAACAAAAAATTCAAAAGGGCTCTAACCATTAACAGCTTCTGTATGGAGAGAGAGCAGACTTCAAATATTGAGGAGACTAAAAACAGACTGTCCCCAGAGGAATCCCCTAAGGGGGATATGATCTGCTCCTCAATACAAAAGAATCTCATAGAGGAAATCAAAAAGGCTCTCACAAGAGAGCTAGAAGAGAAATGGGAAAAGGAAAGGGAAGCTTGGAAAGAGAGCCTGGAGAAGTCATCTAGAGTGGATAAAGAGATCAAATCATTGAGAAATAAAATTAGTGAATTAGAAAAGGCAAACAACTCCAAAGAAAACAGGATTAGTGAGCTGGAAAAGGTAAACAACTCCAAGGAAAACAGGATTAGTGAGCTGGATAAAGAAATCAGCTCTCTAAAAAATAAAATGGATAATGGAAAAAAATTCCATAGAAGATAAAAACACAATTGGACAATTACAAAAAGATATAAAAAAAAGTGAGTGAAGAAAATACATCATTGAAAATTAGACTCGAACAAGTAAAAATGAATGACTCAAGGAAAAACCAAGAGGTAGTCAAGCAAAACCAGAAAAAGGAAACAATTGAAAAGAATGTCAAGTACCTTATTAGAAAGACAACAGACTTGGAAAACAGATCAAGGAGAGACAATTTGAGAATAATCGGACTCCCTGAGAAATGTGAGGAAAAAAAGAGCTTGGACACTATTTTTGAGGAAATTATCAAAGAGAACTGCCCAGACATTTTGGAAACAGAGGGTAAAATAGACATTGAAAAAATTCATCAATCACCTACTGAAAGGGACCCTAAAATCAAAACACCAATAAATATAGTGGCCAAGTTCAAGAATCATCAGACAAAGGAAAAAATATTGGAAGCTGCTAGAAAAAAGCAATTCAGATATGGAGGAGCCACAATAAGGATAACCCAGGATCTAGCAGTGTCCACATTAAAAGAACGAAGGGCCTGGAACATGATATTCCAAAAGGCTAAGGATCTTGGTATGCAGCCAAGAATAACTTACCCAGCAAAAATGAGCATCATTTTCCAGGGAAGAAGATGGACATTTAATGAAAGAAATGTATTCCATCTATTTTTGATGAAAAAACCAGACCTACATAAAAGGTTTGATCTTCAAATACAGAACTCAAGAGATTTCTAAAAAAGTAAAAAGAAATCTTGAGAACTATACTTCTGCCATAAAAATATGTAAAGAACATATGTATAATTTGTCCTAGAAACTAGAGGTGGAAAGGAAATTATGTCATAAAAAAGTGTAAAGTAGTGGTACTACATCTCATGAAGAGGCAAAGGTAACCTATTATATCTGAGAGAAAGAAAGGAGGGAGATGAACATAGTGTGTATCAGTAGACATATTCGATTTATGGTGAAACTTCTTCCACTTCATTGAAAAGTGAGAGGGAAGGAGTAAGCTAAGGGGAAGGGAATACAGAAATTGTGAAGAAAAGGGGTAAAATAAGGGGAGGAACTTTAAGGTGGGGGAGGGATACTAAAAAGGGAGGGCTGTGAAAAGCAAGTAGTGTTCACAAGTTTAATACTGGGTAGGGGGGTAGGAGGGAAGGAAAGGGGAAAAGCATAAGCAGGGGTTAATAGGATGGCAAGCAATATAGAATTAGTCCTTCTAACCATAAATGTGAATGGGGCAAACTGCCTCATAAAGAGGAAGCAGTTAGCAGACTGGATTAAAAGTCAGAATCCTACTTTATGTTGTTTACAGAAAATACATCTGAAACAGGGTGATACATTCAAACTAAAAGTAAAAGGGTGGAGCAGAATCTATTATGCTTCAGGCAAAACCAAAAAAGCAGGGGTAGCCATTCTCATCTCAGATCAAGCAAAAACAAAAATTGATCTAATTAAAAGAGATAAGGAAGGGCATTATATCCTGCTAAAGGGTAGCATCAATAATGAAGCAGTATTAAACATATATGCACCAAGTGGTGCAGCATCTAAATTCTTAAAAGAGAAATTAAGAGAGCTGCAAGAAGAAATAGACAGCAAAACTATAATAGTGGGAGATCTCAACCTTGCACTCTCAGAATTAGATAAATCAAACCACAAAATAAATAAGAAAGAAGTCAAAGAGGTAAATAGAATACTAGAAAAGTTTGATATGATAGATCTTTGGCGAAAGCTAAATGGAGACAGAAAGGAGTATACTTTCTTCTCAGCAGTTCATGGAACCTATACAAAAACTGATCATATACTAGGGCATAAAAACCTCAAAATCAAATGCAATAAGGCAGAAATAGTAAATGCATCCTTTTCAGACCACAGTGCAATTAAAATTACATTTGATAAAAAGCCAGGGGAAAATAGACCAAAAAATAATTGGAAACTAAATAATCTTATACTAAAGAATGATTGGGCAAAATAGCAAATCATAGACATAATTAATAACTTCACCCAAGAAAATGACAATAATGAGACATCATACCAAAAGGTGTGGGATACAGCCAAAGCAGTAATAAGGGGAAGTTTTATATCTCTACAGGCCTACTTGCATAAAATAGAGAAAGAGAGGGCCAACGAATTGGGCTTACAACTAAAATTACTAGAAAAGGAACAAATTAAAACCCCCCAGACAAACACAAAACTTGAAATTCAAAAAATAAAAGCTGAGATTAATAAAATTGAAAGTAAAAAAAAAAGTATTGAATTAATAAAACTAAGAGTTGGTTCTATGAAAAAACCAACAAAATAGACAAACCCTTAGTAAACCTGATTAAAAAAAGGAAAGAGAAAAAGCAAATTGTTAGTCTTGAAAATGAAAAGGGAGAACTCACCACTAATGAAGAGGAAATTAGAACAATAGTTAGGAGCTACTTTGCTCAACTTTGTGCCAATCAGTTCGATAAATTAAATGAAATGGAAGAATACCTTCAAAAATATAGCTTGCCTAGATTAACAGAGGAAGAAGTATACTTACTTCTAAATAGTCTAATAAATAGTCTTAATAATAGTCTAAATAGTCCCATCTCAGAAAAAGAAATAGAATAAACTATTAACCAACTTCCTAAGAAAAAATCCCCAGGACCAGATGGATTTACATGTGAATTCTACCAAACATTTAAAGAACAAGTAACTCCAATGCTATATAAACTATTTGAAAAAATAGGGATTGAAGGAGTCCTACCAAATTCCTTTTATGACAGAGACATGATACTGATACCTAAACCAGGTAGATCGAAAACTGAGAAAGAAAACTATAGACCAATTTTCTTAATGAACATTGATGCTAATATCTTAAATAAGATATTAGCAAAAATACTTCAGAAAATCATCCCCAGGATAATACACTATGACCAAGTGGGATTTATACCAGGAATGCAGGGCTGGTTTAATATTAGGAAAACTGTTAGTATAATTGACCATATTAATAATCAAATTAATAAAAACCATATGATCATCTCAATAGATGCAGAAAAAGCATTTGATAAAATCCAACATCCATTCCTACTAAAAACACTCGAGAGTATAAGAATAAATGGACTATTCCTTAAAATAATAAGGAGCATATATTTAAAACCGTGAGTAAACATATGTAATGGCGATAAACTGGAATCTTTCCCAGTAAGGTCAGGAGTGAAACAAGGTTGCCTACTATAACTATTACTATTCAATATTGTACTAGAAACGCTAACCTTGGCAATAAGAGCTGAGAAAGAGATTCAAGGAATTAGAGTAGGAAATGAGGAAATCAAATTATCAGTCTTTGCAGATGACATGATGGTATACTTAGAGAACCCCAAAGACTCTGCTAAAAAGCTATTAGAAATAATTCAGAATTTTAGCAAAGTTGCAGGATACAAAATAAATCCACATAAATCCTCAGCATTTTTATACATTACCAACACAATCCAACAGAGAAATTCCATTCAAAATAACGGTCGATAGTATAAAATATTTGGGAATATATCTGCCAAAGGAGAGTCAGGAATTATATGAGCAAAATTACAAAACACTTGCCACAAAAATAAAGTCAGATTTAAATAATTGGAAAGACATTCAGTGCTCTTGGATAGGCCGAGCGAATACTCCCTAAACTAATCTATTTATTTAGTGCTATACAAATCAGACTCCCAAGAAACTATTTTAATGACCTAGAAAAAATAACAACAGAATTCAAATGGAACAACAAAAGGTCGAGAATTTCAAGGGAAGTAATGGAAAAAAAAAATGAAGGTGGTCTAGCTGTACCTGATCTAGAACTGTATTATAAAGCAACAGTCACCAAAACCATTTGGTATTGGCTAAGAAATAGACTAGTTGATCAGTGGCATAGATTAGGTTCACAGGGCAAAATAGTGAATAAAAATAGCAATCTAGTGTTTATTAAACCCAAAGATCCTAAATTTTGGGATAAGAATTCATTATTTGACAAAAACTGCTGGGAAAACTGGAAATTAGTATGGCAGAAACTAGGCACGGACCCACATTTAACCCCACATACTAAGATAAGATCTAAATGGGTCCAAGATTTAGGCATAAAGAACGAAATCATAAATAAATTGGAGGAACATGGGATGGTTTACCTCTTGGACTGATGGAGGAGGAAGGAGTTTGTGTCCAAGGGAGAACTAGAAACCATTATTGATCACAAAATAGAAAATTTTGATAACACAAAATTAAAAAGTTTCTGCACAAACAAAACTAATGCAAACAAAATTAGAAGGGAAGTAACAAATTGGGAAAAAATTTTTACAGTTAAAGGTTCTGATAAAGGCCTCATCTCCAAAATATACAGAGAATTGACTTTAATTTATAAGAAATCAAGCCATTCTCCAATTGATAAATGGTCAAAGGATATGAACAGACAATTTTCAGATGATGAAATTAAAACTATTTCCACTCATATGAAAGAGTGTTCCAAATCACTATTGATCAGAGAAATGCAAATTAAGACAACTCTGAGGTATCATTACACACCTGTCAGATTGGCTAAGATGACAGGAACAAATAACGAATGTTGGAGGGAATGTGGGAAAACTGGGACACTGATGCATTGTTGGTGGAGTTGTGAAAGAATCCAACCATTCTGGAGAGCAATCTGGAATTATGCCCCAAAAGTTATCAAAATGTGCATACCCTTTGACCCAGCAGTGCTACTACTGGGTTTATATCCCAAGGAAATACTAAAGAAGGTAAAATGTTAGTGCCAAAATGTTTGTGGCAGCCCTTTTCATAGTGGCTAGAAATTGGAAAATGAATGGGTATCCATCAAATGGAGAATGGTTGGGTAAATTATGGTATATGAATGTTATGGAATATTATTCTGTAAGAAATGAGGAATACAGAGAGGCTTGGAGAGACTTATATCAACTGATGCTGAGTGAAACGAGTAGAACTAGGGGATCATTATACACTTCAACAATGATACTGTATGAGGATGTATTCTTTTTTTTTAATTTTTTAATTTTTTTTATAATATTATCCCTTGTATTAATTTTTCCAAATTATCCCCCCCCTCCCTCTACTCCCTCCCCCCGATGACAGGCAATCCCATACATTTTACATGTGTTACAATATAACCTAGATACAATACATGTGTGTAAATACCATTTTCTTGTTGCACAATAAGCATTAGATTCCGAAGGTACAAGTAACCTGGGCATACAGACAGTAGTGCTAACAATTTACATTCACTTCCCAGTGTTCCTTCTCTGGGTGTAGCTACCTCTGTCCATCATTGATCAGCTGGAAGTGAGTTGGATCTTCTTTATGTTGAAGATTTCCACTTCCATCAGAATACAATGAGGATGTATTCTGATGGAAGTGAATCCAATTCCAATTGATCAATGATGGACAGAATCAGCTACACCCAGAAAAAGAACACTGGGAAATGATTGTAAACTGAGAGCATTGGGTTTTTCTTTGTTTTGTTTTGTTTTGTTTCTCTTCCCAGATTATTTTTACCTTGTGAATACAATCCTTCCTTTGCAACAACAACAACAAAATGTAGTTCTGCACATCTATATTGTACCTAGGATATACTATAAGATATTTAATATGTATGGGAATGCCTGCCATCTAGGGGAGGGGGTGGAGGGAAAGAGGGGAAAAACTCGGAACAGAAGGGAGTATAAGGGATAATGTTGTAAAAAAAAATTTTTACCTATGCATATGTACTGTCAAAGAAAATGTTATAATTATACAAATTAATTTTTAAAAATTTAAAAAATGAGTTAGAGAGAAAAAAAAATTCCTGATATTTAATCCTTGATATATTCAGAGTTGTCCTACCTAAAACATTTTCAATCTGAATTCTTTCCCACAAAGCCTTGAAAAAATGTTCACAATGACATTTTAAACTGAAAGGGAAAAATGTTAACCTACAAAATAGTTGGCTAGTATTCATAATTTAATTATTGTATTTTGTACATAGTATGTACTCAATAGAGGCTGTTGATTGATAAATAATAATGCCATAGTATCAAGACCTACCTGACTATTACAGATTAAATCTTTCTTTTTTCTAAGGGATTCAAAAGAGGTGGTTACTTCAAACTTTACTTCACTTACTCTCCCCACTTACCAGGGAGTGTTATCATTTTTCCAAAGGCACAGAAGCTAGAATAACTAATTTAAATGACTTGCTTGAGGCCATTTCATGTCTCTAAAGATTTGTGAATAGGGTGGTCTCCAACATATGTCCTTATGGCAACACATAATTGTAAAAATGTTATGGTTAGCTTTTAAATAAAACATGAAGGAAAAAAAGTAACTTTATGAGTTCTATTGATACTGTGTTAAAAAAAAAATGCCCTTTGAAAGACCTAAGTGGTATTACAATGCAATGACACAGGAGGGTGCTCTAATGATAAAGTCATGGAATTTCAGAATTGGATAGAACTTTTGAAATCATGCTCTTTATTTTCCCACTGCTCTTTATTTTACCGGTGAGAAAATGGAGGCCCATAGAAAAAACCCCAAACAACAATGAAAGAAGCATTGCATCAAAATTCTCTCTGTCTTTTCATACATACATACATACATACATATACACACACACACACACACACACACACACACACACACACACACACACACATATATATATATATATATATATGGATATGGATATAGTTGCTTCACCAAGAGGTCAAGATTGGAAAGGGAGGTAGGTGAGAGTAGCCATTGGAGATGTTATAGCCTGGAAATATATTGAGAGGTATAAGGATAGGAGATTTTGGTGAGGACTAAAAAAAGTGTTAGACATTAAAAGATATGGGAAAGATGGAATGATAGGAATTTCAGCCTTCTTAATCACAGAAGTGGAACATATTTATAGGTGATAGTAAGATTAAAGGTATGACCATCCTTTGTGTGGAGGTGAGCTGGAGTGGTGGAATTGATCAGAGAAATTGGATTGGTTTAGGAACTAGGAAGTTGGATATTTGAGGGAACATTTATATGTTGAAGCCCTCTAAAATGATAATAGGAATCGGGTTGGAGAAGGAGACTGTGAACCAGGCACTAGCTTCACTGAGAAGGAAAGATTGGTTAGAGAATTAGTAGGTTATAGCCACCAAAATCCTATTTGGGTGATAATTTTAGTGTGAACTTCAGAGGAAGAGAGTTTGCTGAGTGATGACAGTAGAGAAACAGAGAAAATGGGGAACCTGGAATATTCCAACTCCCCCGAGTGATGACAGTAGAGAAATAGAGAAAATGGGGAACCTGGAATATTCCAACTCCCCCACTGTGACCATTGATATAGGAGGTATGAAAGTTCATTAGGAGGGAACCAGTTGTCAATGAATGCTAGAAGATGGAAGGCTCCAGAGAGCTAGCAGTTTAAGACGAAGTGACCATTATGAAACAGATATTCCACAAAGCAAGGCAGAAAGGGAGGGGAGCCCTGGATTAGGGCATCAGAACTAAGAAGATCTCAACAACTATTACCAAAAATACCTACCTTCCCAAATGTATAATACTATTATAGTAATACTCAATGTATTCATTAATGATATCTTTGATGAAAATATAAGAGAACATCACCTTCTTGCAGATGTTTTCTACCACCGGCCACATCTTCACTGTCATACAAATGATTGAAAGATTCAGGGAACATAAGATCCTTTTGTGTCTATTATTGACTACAAAAAAAAAATACAAAAAAGTCATTTCACTTGTGAGAACAAAGCTCCAATTTTAAATCTTTACATGAGATGTCTACTTTGCATACGTAAGATCATATAGAAGTCCATTATTGCTATGGGCACAGATAACCTTGTCTAACAATCTGGTGAGTTACAACATCAAGTAAACTCTGAAACAGGGATGGATATAAATGCTCCTAACAGGTGTTTGCCCATGTCAGGTAAGATGTCCTCTAGCTTGAATAAAAAGTGAATTATTTACCCTTTGTGAGGCTTACCAGTTGCTCCTCTTTGCAGATGAGGTGTACTCATTACATGAAGAACTAGGTCCAATAAGGAGGGTGGAGTGACCAGGACTTTGCTCTAGGATGTTGAACTTTAAAGGATACTAATTGTACTATTCTTCATCTGGTAGAAAGAACTAAGTTGACTGCCTAGTTAGCAAGAGTAATTCATTAAAATAGGAGCCTATCAAATAGAACTTGATATCTTAGTGGCTTACTCTACCTTGCTCCCTCCTCTAGTGGAGAACTCCCCTAGGGTGGATCCATGGTATTCTGCTCATAATTCTGTGTCTTGAAATCTCCATTTCCCCATCACTGGCAATGTTTCATTGTTTTCAGTGTTTCTCTTTCCATAAGAGATGTCATGGTATCACCTTCCTGATGTCATTGTCTTCTTCAAGAAAGAAGGACAAAGAACAATCTCTGTAAGTAGTAGTGGGAGCTGCCCCACTAGGCACTCAGTTGGAACTGACTAATTGGACAACACAACTCCCTTTCCTTCCCTTCCTTTGTGTCCTCTCCCCTCTCTTCCTTTTTCTACCCCTTCTCTCTCTCTCTCTTTTTTTTCCTTTCCGATCCCTTTCCTTCTCTCTCTCCACTCAGGGCATCATACCCTACTTGTGGATGGTGTGCTCAAAGGAAAGTAATTTTTTTATTAATTATAGTTTTTATTTACCAGATATATGCATGGGTAATTTTACAACATTGACAATCGCCAAACCTTTTGTTCCAATTTTTCCCCTCCCCCCCCCAAGATGGCAGGTTGACCAATACATGTTAAATATGTTAAAGTACAAATTAAATACAATATATGTACAAACAGTTGTTTTGCTGTACAAAAAGAATCCGACTGTGAAATCGTGTACAATTAGCCTGGGAAGGAAATAAAAAATGCAGGTGGACAAAAATAGAGAGATTGGGAATTCTATGTAGTGGTTCATAATCATCTCCCAGAGTTCTTTCACTGGGTGTAGCTGGTTCAGTTCATTACTGCTCTATTGGATTGATTTGGTTCATCTCATTGTTGAAGAGGGCCACATCTATCAGAATTGATCATCATATAGTATTGTTGTTGAAACATATAATAATCTCCTGGTCCTGCTCATTTCACTCAGCATCAGTTCATGTAAGTCTCTCCAGGCCTTTCTGAAATCATCTTGTTGGTCATTTCTTACAGGACAATTATAAGGAGTGTAAATTTTAATCATTGAAACTTCCCAAGATATCTTGGGGTCTACTGGCTAGATATCTTTCTTAAGGATCATGCCTTAAATCCAAATTACTCTAGCTCTCATAGATTGGCCAACAATAGGTCCCAGAGCCTTTGATCATTATTTGGGCCCTGAAGGCAAAGAGTGAATGTAAATAACAATTATTTCTGTTTTGACCAGAAACTCTGAGAATCTTCCCTTCCCAGGTTGATTTTTTTTTTTTTTTTTTTTTTTTTTTTTTTTTTTTTGATTGGGTGAAAGAGGCCATTCTTTGTTTTAATCACTGAATGGGTGTTGCCTCAGTCAAACTGAGACTGGTTAAAAACCTGGCTTAAAAAGGGCAAGATCTCCCATTGCATTCAAGGCTATCTCTAGTCATTCAGATCTACATCTTACCACTGAACAGAGATGGTTGTGGAGGAAAAAGTGAGACTAGTGACTTTGTACAGACAGCTCTCTCTCGCTTAAATCCAATTCACTTGTATATTATGGCATCACTTCCCTGATGTCATGGTTCTTTTTGAGAACAAATGACAAACAATAGCACATAAGACCCATCTTCTCCTCCCCAGCTCCATTCCTTCCCTCCCTCCATCTTCCCCCCTTCTCTGTTTCTTTTAGCTCTCTATCATTTCCAGAAATGAATACAAAATCTTGTGTTTGGCATTCAAAATCCTTCACAAGTTACCTCAGCCTTTCCAGTCTAATTGTATGTTACTCTCTACCATATATTTTCTGTTCCAATGACAATGGTTTTGCTGTTCCACAAAAAAGCCATTCCATCTTTCAGTTCTAGCTTCTGATCTGTCATGTCTGGAATGCTTTCCTTCCTTATATACACTTACTGGTTTCCTGGGTTACTTTAAGTTTCAACTAAAATGCCATCTTCTATTGGAAGCCTTTTACAATCCTTTTTAATTCTAATTCTCTCCCTTTTAAAATCTCTCCCTCTTTTAATTATGCTGCATATAGCTTGTTTGTACATGTGTTTGCTTATTGTCTCCTCCATTAGATTGTGAGCTCCTTGAGTGAAGGGACTATCTTTTGCCTCTTTTTTGTATCCCCAACACAGGGCCTGGCACATAGTAGGCACTTTGTTAAATGTTGATAGTTTGATTAACTGCCTTCTTAACTCAAAGACCAGAATTCTTAAAGTTCCTTCAGGGATGATACAAGGCCTCCTCAATGAAACTCATGTTTCCACAGAAGATACAGTTTTAACCCTCTACACTGGAAATACCAAATAGCTAAAAAATGCATACTACCCAAAGTGCAACATCTCATTGAGATAGTCAGACATTCCATATATATCTTGGGTAGACATTATAGACAATAAGTTGGGCTGAGAAATAAATTAGATCAGACAAGATCACATTTGAAATATTGTATAGGGCAGCTAGGTGGCACAGTGGATAGAGCACCAGCCTTGAATTCAGGAGGACCCGAGTTCAAATGTGGTCTGAAACTCTTAACACTTCCTAGCTGTGTGACCCTGGGTAAGTCACTTAACCCCAGCCTCAGGGGGGGAAAAAATTGTATAGTACTTAGACTGATGCCAAAACTACTCTTTACTTCAAGAGTTTACATTTTTAGCACTAAATTCTCCCAGCAATGTTATCTGACTGAAAATCTTCTACTACCACAATTCAATTTATTCAAAAGAATAAACTTGCAGATGTTTTACTGGGGTTCTCAAACTATGGCCCGCAGGCCAAATGTGGCCTACTGATAACATTTATGTGGCTGCCAGGGTTATGGCAAATGGGCTGAGGGGCGGAGACAGAGTGTGAGGTTTTGTTTTTACTATAGTTGGGCCTTCCAACAGTCTGAGGGACAGTGAACTGGCCCCCTATTTAAAAAGTTTGAGGACCACTGATTCTAGAAGGTAATGGAAAGGTATAAGATAGGTGTAAGTGAGCTACAGCATGTTACCATCGATGACTTGCATATGGAAAGAAGTGTAAAAGAAGTAAAGACCTTTGTGATTGGATGGAAAAGAATGTGGCCCAGTCATGTAATAAGAGGGACCATTAGAATGGACACTGGTAACCATGAAATAGTAAAACAAAAGAAAAGAGAAAAAGACATCCAACATGCTGGAGAGAAGCCTTATGAAGAATTTACAGAAAAAGATAATTAATATTTAAGATGACAAGCTAGATAGGTGATCATCTGTATCAGTCAATCAGTCAATGGAATAGCCCTACCAATGAGGTCACAGACTCACTAAAGTATTTGTTTTAGAATCTGATTTTGTTATAATTCTAGATCATATGTCAAATCATATCTCTGGAAATATGACAAGTATAAAATATAAAAATCTAAGAAAACATTGTTGTTGCTGCTTATGATTCCAGGATTTTAAATAAGCTTCATTGGCTATTTAGACAAGAACCCATGCTATTCATTGGAATGACAGTTTTTTAAACATTAGCCTACTTAAACCATTTTAAAAAATTCAGGTAGATCTGCCAAAATAAAAGTGTTTTCAGCTCAGTGGAAATGCTAAAAATCATCATTTTTTGTTTGAAACTTTAATCTTTGAAATTAAAATAGCTTATATGTACCCTTATCATCTCTCCATTATTTTCTACTGGCTAAAGAAGTCCTTTGATAAGAAGGAGCCTTATAATTCTAAGCTTTTAATGTTTAAAAAGAAACAACAAAAGATTCTGTTAACAAATTCTTATCACAGGGCTTGTATATAGTTGGCATTTAATAAATGTTAGTTGAATTAAAACAATTTTCAGTAGCTCTCTGGGATAAAATTTCTCATTTTATTAAATTTTATTAAATTTTCTCAATTTAAATCCCTCCATAATTTGGTTTCTAATTATCTTTGCAATATTATTTCATATTTCTCCCTTTTCTATAATCTCTTTGCCAAGCAAATTAGATTACTATTCCTAGTATATAACTTTCCAGCTCTCATTTTTTTTTTTTTGTCTTTACTCTATCCCTTATAACTGAAGGCAAATGCCTCATCTCTCTGAATCTTAGAACCCTGAGCCTCCTCCAAAGTTCATTCCAATTGCTACCACCTATTGGAAGTCTTTTGTGGCCTGTCCCTGTATTCAGTTATTAAGCCCTTTACTTCTCTAAATTACTTTGTATTTTCTTGTTTGTGTACATATAACGCTTCCTTCTCTTCCCTTCCCTCTCCCCAACCGCATATAATCTCCTTGAGAGGAAAGGCTATTTCATTTTTTGTCAATGTATATGTATCCTTATTACCTAGCATAGTATCTGGCATATGGTAGATGCTTAATAAATGCTGGTTTAATTGCATTCAATAATAGCCATATTCAAATGGCCTACTTCTAGATCTGGTCAGTTACCCCAACAGCAACATTTATGCACTTTCCCTAATAATAAATGTGATGAAGATACTTCCTATCCCATGTTGCTCTGAAAAAAAAGATACTTTTTGAAAAACATATCTGCTCCAAACATGTAATGAACCAATATGGTCCAAAGATAGGATCCCAATCTTTTCATAATGAATGGTGATGCAGACATACTTAATACAGAGATATTAATAAAATATCTGTGAGCCAAAAGGCTCATACGGTTTTGCTTTAAGATAAGTGTTATAATAGCACAAATTTTCTCAGTTCCTGACATGAGGAATTAATATAGAAAAAATAAAAAATGGGCCCCTTTCACAAATGTTTGCCCAGGATCTCTGTAAGTAGTTGAACCAATCCAGACCCTCATCACTGTCAGCAAACCCACCAACAAATATAGCCTAAAACCAGGAATTTTTTAAAAAATGTTTGATACTCCATTAAAAAAAAAAGATCACTATTCACTTCTAAATGACCACCCTACCCTAAACCCTGAATAGAACCCAATTTTATAACAAATATAGTTAAGTCAAACAAATGAACATGTTTGCCATGACTGTCAATGTTTGCCACGTTCTATATTTGCAAGTATAATCTATCTTCACTGAGAGGTTGGAGGTATGCTTTACCTTCACTATCAGAGATTTTGTTTTATGGTCAACATGGTGATCAGCAATGCCAGAGGCTTGGTATCCTGATTGGTTCCTCCCTTAGGGGATGGTAGTTGTGAAAATACATCTAAAATCCTATGATTAAGACTTTCACAAAAATCATTGACACCAGGAGTGGTAGTAAATTAAATTAGGATTAGAAATATGCTCAGGTTTCTCCACCTACTTGCTTATTTTAGAGACTGTAAGGTAGCAATCTGAAAGAAAAAATGCTAGATCTAGAAACAGAGGACCTGGCTTCAAATTCTACTTCCAATACCCAAAGTCAGGTCACTTAGTCTCTCCAAACCTTAAATTCTTCATGATAGTTTCTTCATGATAAATTGAGGGAATTAGGCTAAATGGCCTCTAAAATCTATTATAACTCTAGATTTATGATCTTGTAAGCCTCTGATTCTGGCTTTACACTACAACAAAGGAGCCAAATATCTGAGAGGAACCTGTCAAGTGCCATAACAACCTCACAAGTTGTTTTTTTCCCTCTCCTGTCTTCACTGGCATCTATAAATAAACTTCAGAGAGCCCTTGATCTGCCAGCTATCAAACAGTGCATTCTGTAGGCAAACATCAACAAGACAAGGGGAAGAGCTTGAAAAGACATATACAAGTCATTAAAATATGCTGGATGGGAGCTGTTCTGCAGGTGAGAATATGCCCCCAAAGAATCATAACAGCCACATCAAATTTGACATTCTCTGACTCAGTGAAATATGTTTTGTTTGATGACTCATTTATTAATTTGAAAGCAGTTTTCTTCCAGCATCCTTTTATCAAAAAACAAACAAAAAAACCAAACCAAAACAAAAAAAGATCAGCTTGTATGTTGCCTGGTGCTTTCACTGGTTCTTGTCACCTCTGCTTGAGGTTCACATCAGTTGAAGATTCCAGCTGGAACAGAGATATGGGTAGGAATTTAGGGCCTGCCTAAACAAACGTTTCCACTGGGAGGTCCTTCAGGCCCACATTGATCTTGGGCTGGTATTTTGATTTTGGGCAATTTTAGGAATAGAACCTTGTATTTGTTTATAATGTTTTGTCTTATGGACATGCCTATTGGCAGAACATTGGTTCATCTGTCCAAACATTTTCCTATTTATGTGGCACAGGCTATGGCAGATCTGGTACCTCACAAGATTGCCTTTTCACACATGTACCACAGACTTAGTCTGCTTCTGTGAGCTAAGATGGTATGATAAGATGATACCTACATTCTTTCTAGTTACAACATTTTATGAATCTCTTTATTCACACCACTCCCTGCCTTCTATCAGCTTTGAATCCAAACTCACAACTACTACAGACCTTTGGGACTCTTCCAAAACTTAGGTCCTTTGAGAATCTCTTATATACACATGAGACCCACAAGATGATAGACAACAGAAGATCCACCAAGTCGAAAAAAAAGAGAGATGAATGTTGCATCAATTCTGCTCAGAAGGATCTTACTCTGTATAGGTGAAGTAGCTGCTTATCTAGTATAATTTCAAGAATATAGAAGATGATCTCCGCATTCCCAGAATTTCCCATACCTGTTTGATTACGCCTAAAATTTCCTTCCCTATAATTAGAGAAAAATAACATTTAAATATCATTAGTTGAGGCAACACAGTGATGAGTTCACAAGGTATAAATGGTTAGAGCACAGGATTATGTGGCACAGGCTATGACAGATCTGGTACCTCACAAGATTGCCTTTTCACACATGTACCACAGACTTAGTCTGCTTCTGTGAGCTAAGATGGTATGATAAGATGATACCTACATTCTTTCTAGTTACAACATTTTATGAGTCTCTTTATTCACACCACTCCCTGCCTTCTACCAGCTTTGAATTCAAACTCACAACTACTACAGACCTTTGGGACTTGGTGCTTGACAATAGTTGGGAGAGACTCTAAAAAAGGAAGGCAGAAGCAAAGAGAAACTTCACTATTTTCCTTTTCCCCTTAACTCCTGGACTTCATAAGCTTACTTAACAAAGAGTTGAAATATTAGAGAATGAATAAGCAATGCTAAGGCCATAGATAGTTCCTCATCTTTTGAGTGGACCAGGACCCTGACTCTCTCCTCATGTGTTTTTAACTCAATAGTCATGGACTTTTTGCTCACTATGAAGATATTTTGTTTCAATTGTGCTAATATAAATTTGACTTTTTAATGAAAAGTTTTGCTAGTCCAAGGCAAAAAAAAAACCTTTAAGAATCTCCTATTGTAGCCTACTTAGGTTGGCAGTACACTAATTCAGAATCTCTATCCACATCCCCTTGTTCACCTCCTACCTCTTGTGCCTTTTAATTTGCCAAGGATAGGCTTTGCCCGAGATGTGAGGTTGGAAAATGCCTAATAAATTATTGTTATTAAGATTTAGGTAAAAGATGGTAGCATAATGGATAAATTTTCTGAGTCAGAATGACCAACTCTGATACTATTTGACCCTGATTGTGGTAGAAGTATCTATCTTTTGTAGGCTCAATTGGTCCTTCAAGGAACCACATGAACCTCCAAATAGAGCCAAACAGCTTTCTTACTCCCTAAGAGACAAAAGGCCCAGCCTAGAGAGAGTTGGAGTCCAAAGTTTTACTGGGAGTACCAGTGTTCTGGGGGATATGTTTTTTTGATTTAGGTTGGATGATTGCCATGGTAACTGTATAGGTGGAAAGGAGCAACTTTTTTTTTTTGTCTTTATATAGTTCTCCATTTTTTTTTCATTTTTTATTATAACTTTTTCTTGACAGTACATATGGTTAGGTAATTTTTTACAACATTATTCCATGCATTCACTTCTGTTCCGACTTTTCTCTTCTTTCCCTCCATCCCTTCCCCTAGATAGCAGGCAGTCTTATACATGTTAAATATGTTATAGTATACCTTAGATACATTATATGTGTGCAGAACCAAACAGTTTTCTTGTTGCACAGGAAAAATTGGATTTAGAAGGTAAAAATTACCTGGGAAGAAAAGCAAGCATGCAAACAGTTCACACTCATTTCCCAGCATTCCTTTTCTGTGTGTAGCTGATTCTGTCCATCATTGATCAAAGGAGCAACATTTTATCTAAATCAGAATCTTTTTTAATTTCAGAAATTATATTATTTTAATAGCATATCATTAATTTGTTCTTGTTGCATTTTATGGTTCACAAATGTCTTTTTGCATTCTAAATCTTATTCTGAATTATTCAACTCTCCTAGTTTAGGCCTGACCCAGAATAATGAGCAATTCATTTAATGATTCAGTTTCCTAGCCATTTCTCTCAATTTAAGACTATAACTTGCAGAACAATTGTTGATCCATATGGGCAGAAATAGTTTTTTCATTGGAAGTTTCTCATACTAAAAGAAAAAAAAGGTTTAGCTCTTCCTTCAGCCTCTCAAAAAAGGTCTATCCTTCACAAGGGCAACTAGGTGGTGAAGTGAATAGAGCACTGGGCATAGATTCAGAAAGATCTGAGTTCAAATCTAGCCTCAGATACTTACTAGCTAAGTGAACTTGGACAAGTCACTTAATAAAATAAGTAAGAGAAGGAAATGGCAAATCACTCTAGTATTTTTGCTTAAAAAAAAAAAACAAACAAACCCAAAAGTAGTCACAAAGAGTTGGATATGATTTAATAAGAATAATAAAAATCTTTCACAAAGGTATATGAATTTTTGTGAAGATAATTCCTTAAAACCCAAAGGAACAAATTTTATAGTAGTATTTCACCTTTGGGATGATAGTAGGCAGATTTTCCCTGGTATTCCTTAAATAATATCTGCCGTAAGAAATTTCAAAAACCTTTCTTTGGGAATCATCATCATTATTAATCTCCTCCTAATAACAATGATAGTGATTTTAACTAAAACTAGTATTTATGTAGCACTTTAACATTTTCAAAATTCTTTGCATGTTATCTTAATTGATGTTTTTTCAGATTTTAAAGCAAAGTTGATATTTGGTTAAAGGAATGGCACACTGTGGCAAAATTCCATTTTGACTTAATAGAATTTTAAAGAAAAGTAATGACTGTATACAAGGAAACTTCCATTGCTAATTTATGTTTCACATTTGTCTGATATCACAGAAAAAAATAGCAACTTAGAATCAAAGACTTAAGAGATTTTCAACAATAGGAGGAATGTTCAGGATCATCTGGGGAATGATACTTGAAATGGGAAAAGCCTTGAGTTTCAAATCAGAAGTCTCTGGTTCAACTCCCAGCTACTTTCTAGCTGTGTAACCCAGAGCAAGGCAGGCTCTCCGGACTTCAGTTTCCTTATCCAGAAAAAAGAGATTTCTAAACTAAAATAATCACTAGCAGCCCAGCTGTAAATCCATAATCTTGTGAAATAGTCCTTATGGAGAAATACCCATCTACAATATCCTAGACAAGTTGTCATTTTACATTTAATTGAAGACCCCCCCAGTGAAGGGGTGCTTACTGTCTTTTGAAGTAGTCTACTTTATTTCTGGACAGCTCTAAGTGTTGAGAAATATTTCTTCATATTGATCCTAATTCCCAAATCTTTGAAATTTAGGAACATAGGGCTTCAGAAATCATTTTTGCTAATTCTTTACTTTGTAAATAAGGAAGCAGGGTCCTATACAGGTTAAGCAACTTGTTCAAGATTACATCGATAGCAGAAGGTATTCAAATCCTGATTCTCTGGTTCCTAACCAGATGTGTGCTGGCAAATGTTTAATAACTGGCTTTCTCAGGGAAAGCATACTTTTAAGTTTAAACATTTTCTCTATCACATAAGTATAGAAATCAGTAAAACAAAAAATCAAGCCCTGTTTTGTAGCATTTGCTGATTTCTAGGGTGTAAATACACTGAAAATTCAACTGAATTGGTTTGAGCTGGTTTTAGCATCTCCCTACTCCTAACACATACTCCTTCAATAAGCAGCTATCTGTTAACATCGCTTGGTAGAAAGCAGAGCACACTGTGCATGTGCCCTGTGTATACAGTGCACACTGAGCACTCAGTTTCTCATCACATGTAAAATGAAGATGTTGAACTCTATCTTCTAAGGTCCCTTCCACTTCTAAATTTATGATCCTATGTTCCTTGCTGTCTTTTCTATCTTAAAAAAAATTTACTGATCCTCCCAGGGCATGATCTGGAGGTCTCTTACCAACTGGGATCTCTCCAATTTATTGATGTCTTTCCTAAAATGAGACACTCCAAAATAAATTTACTAATCCAGAGGCTGTCTCACCAAGATTAAATATACAAAGATTAAATCATTTTGTACACTATATATCTTAATTCAGTCTAATGCAACAGTCATCTGTTAAGCAACTATTATGTAAAAGACAGGTGCTCTAGAGAATTTATTTTTTTATTGATTGTATAGACTCTATCTTTAAGAGGTAATGGAGAGAGGCAGCTAGATGGCAGTCACTTAGTCCCAACTGCTTCAAGAAAAAAAAAAAAAGAGGTGCTAGAGAATGCGGATTAAACTTAATTATTATTCATACATCCCTCCCACTCAGTTGTTAAATATCATATCACTGTATGTAAAGCACTGTATTAAGTTCTGTAGTTTAAGTTCTTCTAGGGTGATATAATTTCTACACAAATAAGTAGGAGGAAGGTTGTGGGGGAGTGTGTGTGAAGGAAGAAGGGTAAGGGAAGGCTACCTACTGGATATGTCCCAGGAATAAAACCTTGAAATAAGGATTCTGAGAAGCAGGGATGAAGAGGGAATGCATTCCAGCCACAGGACTGATTTATGTAGAGTAGGAGATACAACATAGAGTTCCAAGCATGCCTAGCAGTTCCTTTTGACCAAAATGTGGTTTGTAGAAGATACTAGAATGAAATAAATCTCAAAGGAGTTGATATTTTATTCTATAGACAAGGAGGAGTTACAGAAAGTGTATGAGCAGGAGAGTCACGTGTTGAGACTTATGAAGAAATCATAAAATCACAGGTTTAGAGTTGGGTGGGATTTTCAAGGCTGGCCAGCCCAATACCCATTTTACAGATGAGGATTATAAGACCCAGAAAAGTTAAAGGACTTTTTTTGATTTTATTTATAATAATTTATATATATATATATGTATATATATATATACATATATATGTATATATGTAATAATAAGTAGAAAGGACAGAAATTTTAACTCAGGTCTTTTGATTCCAAATTGAATGCTCTTTAAATTATATATCAGCAGCCACATACAGGTTAGATTGGAAACAGAGAGGCAAATTAGGAACTGTTGTTATAATTCACGTGAGGGTGATGAGAATTGAATTAGAGTGGAGATTATGAGAGTGGAGAGAAAGTGATAGATCTGAGAGATATAAAAGTAGAATGGATGACTTGGCAATTCACTAGACTTGGAGTATGGAGTGAGGGGAGGGAAAAAGGTCAAGAATGATGTTGAGATTATAAACCTGTGTAACTGAGAAAACAGTGGTATCCTCAGTAGAAACAAGGGCACATTTGGAGTGAGGAAGAATAATGAGTTATATTTTCCAGATGTTCAGTTTGAGTTATCTATGGACATGCAGGAAGAGAAATCTAAAAGAAAATTGATGCTACATGACCAGAGTTCAAGAAAAGTGATTAGGGTTTAATGCATATTCTAGTAACCATCTGCATTAGAGAGGATGACTTGGTTATGGTGCGTGTAGAGAAAGAAGAGAAGAAGACTTAGGATAGAACCCACGGGAAACATTTATGCTAAAGATTAGAAACAAAGAACAAAGAGAGCATTATCATGGGAGACAAGGAGAAAGAGTACTTCGAAGGAGGTCTTGGTATCTAAAGCTATGGAGAGGTCAAGGAGAAAGAAGAGAGAAAAGGCCATCAAATGTAGTGTTTGAGAGAACAGCAGTAAACTTTGGAGAGCTCAATTTCACTGCAGTGCAAGTTCAGACTACAAGACAGATTGAGAGGGAAGAGTAAGAGCTGATACAGATGATACTTTTTAGGAATTTGGGAATAAAAAGGTGTAGTGAACCGTTGTCTCCAGGCTTGACGGGGCTCTCTGCAGGAAGGGAAGTCACTTCTAAGGACAAGAGTTAACAGCAACTGCCTGGAGACAACGGTTCACTACAGGAAGAAGAATCTGTCTGAAAGATTTGAGTAGACACAGCATATCTCTTCCCAGAGAGCCCCGTCAAGCCAGATGTAGTGCAGAGTCCTCTTCTATCTCTGGGTGTCCTCTCTTTTATTCTCCCAGAGAATGGGCGTGGGATAATGCAAGGGCTTCTGGGAAGAACCACTTCAGCCAATGAGCTTGCTCCTTCTTTCAAGTCAACCTGAGTTCTCACCTTGTAATTGTCCAACCTGAATTCTCACCTTGTCACTATCCAGACAACCTGAGTTCTCACCTAGTAATCCTAACAAAAAGGATTGAAAGAGTATAGTTTGAAGAAATGGCAGAACCAATTGCAGAGTTTTGTTTTGTTTTAGAGAATGGGATAGACCTGAGTGTGATTATAGGCAGCAGGGAAAGAACTGGTAAAGTAACAGATTGTTGAGAGAAAGGGTGGGAGGGACTGATTGATGGGGCAAGTTCCTGAAGAAGACAGGAGGAATGGGATTGAGGGCACAGCTAGAGGGAATAACCTTGGCAAAGAGAAAGGTTTGTCTATTCTTTAGAGACAGGACAAAAGAATGATAAGTTACAGAGGGGTATAGAAGTGGGAGAAGGGGACTCTTCATAGCAGATGGTCTCTATTTTCTCAGTAAAATTTGAATTGATGATATATCACAGATATGGAAGAAAAGGCTTTTAGGGCTTAGAAAGGAAAGAAAAAATTGGATAACCTTAGTTTTTTGGGGTTGCCATTTCACACAACTGATTCATATTGAGTTTACATTCCACTAAAACCCCAGGGTCTTTTTTCACATGAAAATGTAGTCCAGCCATATTTCCCCCATTTTTAATTTGTACAGTTGAAACTTTGAACTCAAGTATAGAACTTGATATTTATCCCTATTAAATTTCATCTTATTAGATTTGGCCAGCTCTTGTAGCCTGCTGAGATATTTTTGGATCCGGATTCTGTTACTTAATGTCATTCCTCCCAGATTTGTGTCATCTGAAAATTTGATAAGTATGCTTTTTAATGCTTTTATCCAATTATTGGATAAAAATGTAGAATAGAATAGACATAAGTATAGGTCCCTGCGGCATTTCACAGGGATATGAGAACAAAAAGATTTAGAGCCAGGAGCATTATAGGATCACAAAGTTATAACTTGAAGGGATCTTAGTGATCATCAAAGTCCAATTCCCTTATTTTCCAGATGAGAAAATTGAGGCCCAGAAAGGTTAAAGACTTACCCAGGGTGATATAGTTATACAACTGGAATTTAAATTCAAGTTCTTGTACTTATATGTCCTTCTTTTCCCATTGCACTAAATATGATGTTGATATCACTCTATCCAATATTCAAAATATTCATAACAGCACTTTCTATGGTAGCAAAAACCTGGAAGTAAAGGAGTTATATCATGTAAATGTAATGGAACGTGTAGGTAATTTAGATAATGTAGAAGACATATATGTGCAAAAAGAAAAAGCAGAACCAGAGCAATATATAAAATGACCATAATATAATGAAAACAACACTAAAAGACATCTGAGCTAAGATCAAATGTGATGATGACCAGTCCGGGTCCTGGAGGACAGATCATAGATTGTTAGTGTGCAGTGTTGCATGCATTGAACCATTCTTCTAAAAGGTGCTTCCTCACTATTTCCATACTTATGTTTGGTTTCATCCCCCAGTTAACTATTTTCCTTACCATACTTCCTAGTTTGGAGATCATTCATCATGATAGAGAAAATTAAAAAAGAATTAAAGTAGTTCTTTCTTCTCTTCTTCCCCTGTTATTATCCCATCCAGGAATTGTACCCTTTAAACATCAGTCTCTTCCTCTGTAAAAATAAGTGGTTGGATTTGTAATCTCTCATGTCATTTTCAGTTCTAAAATTATAAACATACACACTGTAAATTTTCTCAGATTTAATCTATTCTTAGAATGCTCCATACTAGGGATACTAGGGATATGTATTTATTCTTTTTGCATAATCACCTTGTGAAAATGGGTATTATAATATTTGTATTATCATCTATCTCATAGAATGCTGGTGAGAAAATGTATTTATTTTCATTTAGCTCGTTTCCCTTTTTTGAACATGACTTTTAAAAATATGTTGGGCCATGATTTAAATGCATCAGTCTTTTTACACATCTTTTTTTTCCCCTGCAGCTAAGTGGCACAGTGAATAGAGTGCCAAGTGTAAAGTCTTGTCTCTGTGAGTTCAAATGTGGCCTCAGATACTTACTACTATAAGCAAGTCACTTAACTCTATTTACCTCAGTTCTTCATCTGTAAAATGAGCTGGAGAAGGAAATGGCAAACTACTCTTGTCTCTTTGCCAAGAAAACCTAAGTGAGACCATGAAGAATCATACAAAACTGAAACAACTGAACAAGAATAACAACAACCCTCCCTTCCAACTGGAGTCACATGTTGGAATTTTAGTCCAGCATCTTCCACAACTTATCTATTCTCTGAACTCTTTGAAATCAACTTTCTCTATTTAGGGTATATATTAGCCTATTCCTGACTTTGTCTTCCTTATTCCTTTATTGTAAAAGGTTGAAACTTTGAAAAAGGTGTGCTTGAATCAGATAACTGAGCACTTAAGGACTTGACTTAGCATATGTTTGGAAAAATAGCCCATTGGTGAGGACTCAATGTTTGGGGTTAAGATAATTGTGGGCAAGGATTAGAGGGTGGGGTGACAGAGGCCAGAGACTCACTTTGCACAGGACAAAGAGGAGAAAGGTGAAGATTCTGGACTCCAGAATCAAGAAGAGATCTTTGGCAAAACTCCTGGCAGTTTGCCTGCTTCTTTAATTTCTTAAGACCAAGGACTTTTACTTATCCTGATTGGCTAATCCTGAGGCCTCCAGGGAGCTAGCCCAGACATTACAATTTATGTACTTACCTAATGTGGCCTGGTTTCTTCTGATTATGTCAGATCATTTTCAGTTCCTGAAATCAGTTCCTCCATATGGATGAGAATCAGGTTGACGAAACTGAGATAGAGGTAAAATGACTTGCTCAGGATCACACAGCTAGAAGCTGAAATGTGAAATCTTTCCAATTCCTCATGCAGTGTTCCATCTGCTGTGCCTCCTAGCTTGAGGAGAAATGAAAGTGTAGGTGGCAGGAATCAGTAATCCAAAATGTCCAGTACATGGGACTGAAGCTCAGAGGAATGTCTGAGACTGGGTGTGTAGATGTGTGTCATCAGCATAGAAATGATCACTACAGACATAAGGGGTAATGAAGTCACTAAGTTAGACTATGGAGCAAGAAGACAAGAGGACCTAGAAAAGAGCTTTGGGGAACACTAAAGCTTTTAGGGAGTGAGATGGATGGTGAGCCAGCAAGGGAGACTGAACTGAGGCCTGATAAGAAAGATAGGAGGAGAATCAGGAAAAAGAAGAGACACAAAGACCCAGAGAAGAAGCAGCTTCTATCCCATTCTAATTCAGTGTCTTAGAATGTATTTTTTTTTTTCTTTTCCTCTTTTATGTCATTTGACTTCATAGAATTACAAACATTAGGCTTGGTGAAGACCTTAAAAATTGTGATTACCAACATCATCTTACCAATGAAGAACCTTTTTCCAGAGAGAAAATGACTTGCCTAGATACAAACAACTGTTAAGCATCAGTTAAGATTTGTATTGAGATCTTGTGATCCTCAATTTTACCATGTCACAAATTTTTCTCTAGAATGGGCTCTCTTATCACTCTCCTTTATTATTTTGTGACCAGTATTTATTTACTCCCCCTCCTCTATTTATACTCTTTCCCCCAATGGCTAGAATTTGTTCCATAGTAGAAATTTAGACATCTTTGAGTTTCTTCCTGGCTCCTGCAACCTTTCTATAGTAGCTTGCCAATTTCCATTTTTAATGGAAAACTTTTTTTTTTTTTTTTTTTTTTTAGCCCTAACCCATTCTATAAAAGTAGGATTCTGATGTATTAAAACCAGATACTGTGAGAGTTGGAAGGGACCTGAAAGATCATCTAGTCTAATTCCCATATTTTATAAATGATGACATTGAGGCTCACAGTGACTATAATGAATACAGCTGAATCACCAAATTCGACATACATTCTAGTTGTCATTATTATTCATAAATCTCAATGATTAAAAGGCACAGCAAGTAGCAAAGGCTGCATATGTAATATAATGAAGCACTGTTTGGGGAAGAATTAACTGGTGCATATGATCAGGATTTGAAGGATCAGGTCCTAAGTCTTAGACTTCAATGAATACAGTCAAAACCCTGGAGTGTCTGTTTTACTATTTAAAACTAATGTAGGAGAAGAGACTTTTATTTGCCTTTGACCCCGGGGCTTTCACCTTCCACTATTTTCTAAACCTTCACAGATCATAGAAATCTTATTAAATCTGCCTACCATGACTCCTAATCTTTTGTGTTTCATGAACCAGTTGGTTCCTTGAATTCAAATACATGTTGTATTTTGATCCTAATTACCTATCCCCCACAGTAACTGGATGCCATAGGCTATTACCTGCTTCCTCTTTCCCTTCTATTCCCTATCTTTACATACTCCAGACCATAAAGGTGCATTTTCCAAAATTTATTTGTCAGAATATAATAAAACAGAATAAAGTAGGTAATAATAATGTAGGTTAAAAAAACTCATTAGAAATGTAGGTAAAAGAGAAGTCCTTTGTTACATATGAGATACTATTTAATTTCTAAGCTATTTTATCTGGCTATACTTTGTCAAATCTAGCTTTGTTCATCTTGATTATTATATACAGACCAGTTTTCTTTTGGGGAATTTACTTACCTGGACACAGGTAATTGTAAACTCTTCTGTCAATTTCACAATTCTTTAGGCAGTCAAGAAACCTCTTCCTTTCAGGATAGATTCTTTGTATTCCTTTCATATAACTAAGTTGCTACAAGGCAAATTATATGACTCTCCCTTGTATCAAGGCACAAACAAAGAATTATAAATGATATTCTCATTTCTACAGAAGGATTTCAATCATCTCAAAAATCAGAAAGGATTCAACCTAACCACCAAATTAAAAGAAAATAATTCATATAGATGTGTGTGTGTGCGTGTGCATACACACATGCATATATATATGTGCGTGTATGTATATATAATTTGCTTTTAGCATATAAATATATGTATATGTATAGACATACAATTTATTTTAATATATAAACTGTCATACAAAACACCCCATAAAAATATTTCTTTCAGAATGTTTGCTTCAGTAGCAGATAATTTTTCATAGAAAAGAGACCGCTAACAATTATTAATAGTCCACACATAGGGTTTCACTTGGGCTTATTTTAACTTTTTTTTTTTTTTAACCCTTCAAACAAAAAGTAGCAAGAAAGTTCATGTATCTGAACAAATACCCAAGCTTTATGGAAAAACATTACCCCTGAACTCTGTTCTGACTCTGAAAGGCTGCTATTACCCCTGGATAAAATTTGGACCTCAAGGAGAGTTGTAGGATCTCCCCCAGGATGCTGATCCTGATAGGCTCCATAAACCATAGTTTCTACTGGAACTAGGGGCAAGAAAAATGCTATCACTTGGGGAGATGTTGACAAGCATTCAAAGTGTGTTATTAGCTCTGTGTTTGCTCTGGCTCCAGCTTTTCCCCTTTCTCTTTCCCCAAAACAAACCTTGGCTGGACTCCTGGGCTCATTAAGCAGCCTTCACAGAATAACTTAGCATATAAATGCTCTGATATCTGTTAAGTGCACTGTTTATTTTACCTTAGGGTCCTTGTGTCAAATTAATTACACTTAGAAAATTTCCAGACCGTTCTCTTTCCAAGCGCGAGTTTACATGCTGCCTTGATATGTGCTGCAACCTCTCTCCTGGAAACTCTCTATATGAAACCCAAGATATATTATAGTCCCCCATACCATTCGGAACACATGGAATCTTTGCAAATGCTGTTAATTTCAAGATTTAATGTTTTTCCACACTCTTTGAGAGCCAATCCTAATTTAAAGTAGCCTCAATAGATAAAGAAATCAGAAGATCCACATAACAACTAATCATAAGAACCAAATAACTTATTTCAGCCTTGGTATGCTGGAGAGTCTAGGCAGGCACACCCTAGACATCAATGCACATAAAGCTCCTTTTCCTCACTTCTAATTCTATAAAAGTCTCTTTCCTTAAGTGATGGCAATTTAGATCTCTCTTCCCTCCTGAGTATAAATGATTTTAGGGAAATGATGAAGATTTTCAATTCTGTCAAATACTACACAACCCAGGTTAAACTTGAAGTTGAAACCATGACCCAAAAAAGCATGCGGTCTTAGATTATATTTGGTGAATAATATGTGTTCTTTCATCATCTACTTAGAGAAAGCAAGAGCTGATCAGCAAAATAAATAAATAAATAAAATTAAAATATAAAAAACAAAACGAAACAATAACACAATAACAAACGACCAGATGTCCAGGCTTGCAATGTTTGGCAAGATATCAGCAAAAAGTCACCATTGAATTTCAAAATTCCAAAACAACAGGAATAAAAACATTGTTGCCTGCTCCATTTAATAATAGATCACTGCCAGGTGGCGGAGAGTGCTGGACCTGAAATCAGGAATATGTGAGTTCAAATCCAGCCTCAGATACTAGTTGTATGAAGCTGGGTAATTCACTTAATATTGTTTGCTCATCTGCAAAATCTGAATAGGGAAATGGTAAAAAGACTTCAGTATCTTTGTCAAGAAAATCCCAAATGGGGGCAGTTAGATAGCGCAGTGGCTAGAGCACCAGCCCTGAAATCAGAAGAAACTGAGTTCAAATGTGGCCTCAGTCATTTAACACTTCCTAGTTGTGTAACCCTGAGTAAACCACTTAACCCCTTTTGCCTCCCAAATAAATAAAAAAAGAAATAAAAAAGAAAGCTGCAAATAGGTTCACAAAGATTTGGACAACATTGAAAGGCTGAACAATAGTAGCATTTACATAATGCTTTAAGGCTTGCAAAACACTTTCTAAATATCTCATCTGATTCTTACAACTCTGTGAGGTAAGTGCTGCAATTATTATCTCCATTTTACAGATAAGAAAAAGACTGAGAGAGCCTCAATGGCTTGACCAGCCTCAGATACTACCTCATCTTGCTAAGAGGTGTCTGAGACTAGATTGGAAATTAGGTCTTTTTGACTCTAACTCCTGTGCTTTTCCCCACTATGATATTTAGTCGTTGAATTCACCTCTTTGGGACACAATAAAATTCAATTCAATTAAACATTATTTAACATTTATGCTATGAATAAATCACCACAAAAGATACTGAGGGATACAAAAAGAAACACAAGAGTTTCTCCCATCAAAATACTATATTCCACTGAGGGAAAGTCAGGGAAAGATATAATATGAGAAGAGATGAGTAAATAATATATAATTTGAGGAGAAAGGGAACACTAATGACTGGGGACATCACAGAAGACTTCACATAGAAGGTAGTTATCCAATCTAAAACTTGAAGGAAGTTAGAGATTCTAAGAAGTACAGGTGAAGAAGAGAAAATTTTCCAGGGATAGGGACTACCACTGCAAAGAAATAGAGAGGGAAGGTGGCTTGTGGAATTTGGACTATGAGAAGGGGAATAAGAGGAAATGAATATAGAAAGATAGGTTGATTCTAGAGTTTCAAGGACTTTAAATTCCTGTAGTTTTATCCTAGAGCCAATAAGGGCACTGAGATTTTAAAGGCATGGTTAGATCTATCTGAGGAATGCAAATTCAGCAGATTTGTGAGGGTAAGATTGTAGAGTGAAAAAACTGGAGGCAGGGAGACTAATTACTAATTTACAGCAATAAGGTAAGAAGGGTTGATTGGACTTAGAGCAATGGTTATGCAAATCAAGAGAAGAAAATATTGTGTTGTGGAGGTAGAATTGAGAAAACCTCGACAGTTGATTGAATGTTAAAAGTGAGGGAGAGTGAAAAGTTAGTAATTCTCTGGGATGACTTCTTTAGACATGAGGAATATTCCCCAAACCTACTAGTATTTCATAATAACTCATTATTCCTAGTTCAGATCTCTATACCATACCATGGGACCTCTTTCCTTCATTCTTCCCTCATTTTCATCTTTATCAGTCTTGTAGAATGTGACAATATTTTTTAATCTTGGAGATGAAAATTTCCCCTGTGCTCCTGCTACTGAGTCCTTGGAGGGGTCAGGGCTGATACTTGTCCCCTACAAACTCTAGGTAGCCAATATTTCATTTCTTTGTTCTCGGCTGTGTAATGATTAAAAAGAGGACTTGGAAGCTGGAAATTTGGGTTGAAAAGATAGCTTGGTGGAGGTGATATGTCCAATCACTAAAGTAATTGAAGAGTAATTTAGTCTCTGACTCTACTTATTCCTGCCTCTTCCCAGCCCTAGGATGTGCCCTCAGACTGAGCTAGGAGGCCTGGGAAACAAACATGGGATGACCACACACAGAGCTGTTCCCCACATGGGGGGATGGGAGCAAGGAAGGAGAGGATAGGGAGGAGCAGCTATTTTCCCCGCTCTATGAACTCACATAGGGACTCCCTCTTTAAGTTTATGACTGCTCACTTTCCCCCTCCCCCTGCCCCTGCCACCTCTCCCACATCCCCTGACCTCCCACCTTTGAGAAAGATTTGGGTTCATTCATTTAGAATGTGGTCCAAACTCTCCTGAATATCCAAATGTGAACCAAAGCATGTGTTTGTAATCTCTGGCCCTGCATCTTTAAAGTGTCGCCAACACATACCATTCCCCCTTCTGATGTACTCTTTAAAGCTGAATAGGTGTCTAGTGCATCCTGTGAAAACTAAGACATTTTCCATTTGCTTCTGGCACATGAAGTTGAGCTAGATTCCCAGAAATCCCTTTCCCTGCCCTAACCTCCATTGTTCCACTGGATACTTTTTCCATTTGCTTTTTCCTTAAGATGCAGACCACCTATAGATGCCATCACCATCATGGAGAACAAGGAAAATCTGAGTATTTCTCAGGAATATTTGCAAATTGATGACCACATAGGGCATTTAGCTGATCATCCAAAAAGCCATTCTGAATGGGGGGGGGTAAGGTGGAGATGAAAAATCAATGTTATCGAAAATTATACTTGTCTTTACCAAAACTTTCTTAAATATATAATTTGTTCAACTTGAAAGATGGTTTATATCTTAACAATATCTTTCTCCTCTTGAGTTCTTTTTAAAATAGGTGACTTAGAGTGCTAATGATGCTTTTCAATATTATTATTGACCACAATAATGAAGGCAAAGGATTTAAGATGTTTCCCAGAGTAAGAATACATTTGTAATTCTGATGGAATTTTTTTTTTTACATTATTGGATATAACATCTACACTTTTTTAAAAAACTGGAATTTTTTTTTTTTTTTTTTTACATTATTGGATATAACATACATTTGTAATTCTGAAGGCGAGGAGATGGGGTCATGTTTTGGAAGAAATCTTGAATTTGAGTCCAGGAGAATGAGAACTGGAGGCTTGGGTTTGATGCAATACTACCTGTAAATTAAGAGTCTTACAGGCCACCTAATTGATGGCTTGATCATAAGTTTCCTGATACTCATTTATGAATTAAAAACAATATGTCTCACAAGAATATTGTGAAAATCCAGTGAGATATCACACATTCTATACTTTTAAAGGCTTATATAAATACTAACTCTTGCAGCTAGATGCTCCAGCATATAGAATGCTAGTCCAAGAGTCAGGATGACCTAAGTCCAAATCCAACCTCAAATGCTTACTGACTGTGTTACCTTGCCAGGTCATTTAATCAGTATTTGCTTCAGTTTCCCCAGCTATAAAATTGGGCTAATAATATTACCTACTTGATAGGGTTGTTATGAGGATGAAATGTTTGCAATATTCTTTGTAAGCCCTGTAGTACTATGTTAGGATTACTAGGTGAGAACTCAGGTTGTCTGGACAATTACAAGGTGAGAACTCAGGTTGACTTGACAGTTCTCTGGCTCAGACTTGTAAAGGGAGTTTACACCTTAGGAATCCTAGAAGGAGCAAGCTCATTGGTTGAAGTGGTTCTTCCCAGAAGCCCTTGCATTATCCCACGCCCATTCTCTGGGAGGATAAAAGAGGACACCACTCCAGAGATAGGAGAAGACTCTGCACTACATCTGGCTTGACGGGGCTCTCTGCAGGAAGAGAAGTCACTTCTCTGGACAAGAGTTAACAACAACTGCCTGGAGACAACGGTTCACTACAGGAAGAAGAATCTGTCCAAGAGATTTGAGTTGACACAGCAGATCTCTTCCCAGAGAGCGATCCGGCAGCTTCTGGAGACAACAGCTTGATACATTTTGGCGCCCAACGTGGGGCAAGGACTTTTGCTTATCCTGACAAGAGGAGCTAGACCAGACCTTCGCAATTTGGCGCCCGAACAGGAACAGGGACGACAGCTCGCTACAGTACTATGAGAATGTTAGTGATGATTATCACTATCCTTTAGTCAGATGATCAAGGGACCATAAAAATATGATCATCTTTGGTCCAGCCTGCCAGTCTACTTTGCTTTTATTGAGAAAGTGAGAAAAGGTGTGTTTGGACATCTTCAGTCATACAACTGACAGATTACTTCTGATGGAAGTGCACCTCAGGAGCCTAAAGGGGTACAATACAAGTATACAGATTATATTTTTCAGAAGCTGGATTTCTTCTTGCCTCAGTCTAACTTCTCCTAAGCGTCAGACTTGTGGACCTGTTATTATATATACAACTACTGTATTTTTTTTTTTTTTTTGCCCTTGATGAATGTGTTGGTTATAATAAATGTCCTTTCTTTATTCTTCCCTCTTTATAGCTTGCAGATGTTGGTAGGTAAGATTATTGGGAGCTAATATAAAGTATTTTCTTGGGACTGTCAATCCCATTTGTAAAAGGTTGAATTCCCACATTGATTAAAAAGTGATCCAAAGAAAACACTAAGCCCAAGCAGCACTGCTCCAGTGTTTCAGGCTGTCATCCTAGAAGGGAAAACACTACATTTAAGAAATATTTCTCACCTGGCCACTTTTACTGGAAGAAATCTTGAGAATGTGGTCTTTTTTTTTTTTTAATTTTTTTTTTTTAGCCGATTTATGAGAGTAAAGGAGGAACTCTGTGATCTTGACTGACACTGTGAATGACGAGGGGAATGTAGAATTTTCCCATTTTGATCACTGAGTTTCTCATTTCCCTCTTTCCCTCCCCAACACCACAGAGCAGCTAAGTGATATACTGGAAAACACCTAGGGATTGTAGTGAATAGAGTCATGACTTAGTATCAGGAAGATCTGGGTTCAAATGCTGCTTCAGACATTCATTCACTGCATTAGTTTGGGCATATCACTTATTCTTTCAGTCCCAGTTTTTCTACTATAAAATGAAGATGATAATAATAGCATCTCCTTAATGAGGATAATAATAACACTTACATAATAATAATAATGTAGGATTGTTCTAAGGAATGAATGGAATAATATATGCCTCAATATGCATTGTATTTTGCAAACTTCAGATGCTATGCATTTTGAATATCCTTCTGTTTATTTTCCTAACAAAGGATGTTCATTATAGGATAAATCATTTTCTGCATGAAGAGTTTGATGGTTCTTATATGTTTTGCCCTAGAGTATTAGAACATACACAAAAGGAGATATACAAGAAGGTACCATTTGTTGAAGAGACTGAATTTATATCAATTTCTGAAAAGTTTCTTCTGAGGCTGAAGCAGTGAAGCTTCATGCACCTAAATGTAGGAACCTGAAATCAAAGTCAGACTGTCTGAAATGAACGGTGAGATTTTGCCAGATGGGGTCACTCTTACAATGCAATGCAGCCTTGTCAGCTCTATTGAATGTTGACCTCAAATGCTCCTTTCTCTCTTTTCCTTTTATTCCCTTCTTGGTTTCTCACCAACTTTCTATTTCACATAATTCTATCTCCTCATCTCATTGTACACTACCAGGTTCCCAAATTCTGGGCCAAGAAAAGTCAGGTTGAAAAGGTTTTATTTAAGTAGAGTCCTGTGATAGACTGAGTCAGCTTTCTGAGAATCAGCTCAGCTAAGTGCAGGACAGACCCAGAACCAGTAGCTTAGATACTAGGTCACACGTGTTTGGGGAATAGTAACTCACTAAAGATAGAAAAACACACAATGTCTATCAATCTGGTTTGGTTCCTTATGTTCCTGCTGTCATTAAGATCCTTAACATTTTTTGTTTTTTGTACCTCTTTAGTAGTTTACTAAAATCTATGGAACCTTTTTCACTATAGTGTATTATTGCCTATATTCCTAATTGAAGGAAATGCCAAATTTTAATTAAAAGTTTCTAAAATTAAAGATGTAATTTGTTTTCCTTCCAAGTTCACAGCTTCCCTGAAATCTACCCATCCATGGATCAGAGGGTAAAAACCTCTGCCAGAGAAGAAAGTAGAAAAGGGCACACACACACACACACACACACACACACAAAGTGTTTAGACCATCTCTAAATTCCAACTTAGCTATTGGTAATACATAAAAATCCTTGCCCAATTATCAATTGGTGGAAAAGTTCCCAGAAGTTTTGAATCCTATCAATCTTGACATTCTTACTACAAATGAAATAAGAAACTAAGTTGATGACCCGTCAGTGAAACAAACAGTACATTATAAATGAGATATTAAGAAAGAGAATGGTGTAAAAGATATCATTAGAGAAATATGACCTGGAAGAAACAATAACAATTAATGGACAGCCATGGGGCCCCAAGGTTTTTTTTTTTTTCAATTTCAAAAGAGGTTGAAAAAAATGTTTTCTGGGGGCAGCTAGGTGGCGCAGTGGATAGAGCACCAGCCCTGAATTCAGGAGGACCCGAGTTCAAATCTGGTCTCAGACACTTAACACTTCCTAGCTGTGTGACCTTGGGCAAGTCACTTAACCCCAGCCTCAGGAAAAATAAAAACAAACAAACAAAAAAAAAAAAAAAAAAAAAAAAGAAAAAAATGTTTTCTTCCTCCCTCTGCCTTGGATGAATCTGTGGTAATGCATCATGGAAAGATATGTATGAGTTTTACTTGGGATGGGTCAGTTAGGTTGCAATGTACATATTTAGATGAAATATCCATATTGATAAGATCTCCCTTTCCATCCACTTTTGCAAAACCAGAGGGGAGAAATTTAACTCAAATTTGGGAGGTACCTTATATGTCTAGATTTCTTAAAATTGCATATTTTTACTCCCCATCCAATATTCTTTTTTGTTGGTAAATCATTTGGCTAATCAACAACCCTGCAAGAAGGGAGCTCAGATTGAAGGGAGGTCAGCTTTAATTTCTCTTTAATTTAGGAGGAATAAAGTCTGAAGGGCAGAGCAAGGTAAAAGACAAATTGAATTTAGTTTATTGATTATCTCCTTAGAGTTGTATCTCAGTTGCCCCAGAGTACAGAATGCTTTTTCTGTGTTCTTCTGAAAATTTTAATAGGGTATCAGTTCTTTAGAATTTAATTTATAAAAGGATGGCATGCATGATCTCTTCATGCCAGAGGAAAGGAATCAACAGACAATTTCCACCGTCAGCACCAGCATTTAAAGTCCTGCTGCCACCTTGAGGATAATGGAGGCTCTCTAAGAGTTTATATTCCCATAGGCTAAACATATATCCTAAGGAATCCCATCTTAGAACATAGCTAAAATTTCTTCACTGCATGATAAAGCCATTTTTATCTAGTCATACTTTGCTCTGATGACATCTTTTACATGGCTTCTCTTGCCCGAATCTCTGTTGGTAATGTGTTATAGTCCACTTATGGCTACCATGCAGTTCCCTATTACAGCATTATTGTGAAAATCTGATGAAACATAGATGACCCATTCGCTGTACTATTCACATGAGACTCTGTGATTGTACTCAATGGCATTGTTTTATCCAGCATCATGTTTTGTTAGAACAGTAATGGTGATGGGGGTGGAGTGATGTCTAGAAAACATGGATATTTAGTCTTAGTATATCATATCATGCTTTAGTGGGGATGAGAAGGGTCAGGAATGAAAAGAAACACAGAGCTAGCTACATATGTATATGCATATGCATATTTGTATTTACTTAATACATAAAAAATGTAGGTCATGAGTAGCATGAATTGACATGAACTGAGATATAGTCCACCTTTACAGAGAGCCACGCCAGAACTGCCAGTATTCTAGCTGAAGGGAGGGAACATTAGCATCCAGGACAGCTAAATCTAGGTGATTTCTCCTGTCTCTAAGAAGGATATATCCATCTGCCACCCTTCCAATTACTCTAATCTAGTTTACAATTCTAAGGAGCTCAGGGAATTCTAAGGAGCTGCTTTCCTGATTACTCTCATAGAGGACAGTTGTCTTAAGCTCTCATGCCCTTTGTACCAAAAGCTAATTACACAAAAGACCATCATAAACGGTTAGTAAATCCCTTTATTAACAAAAGTTGCAAATAGAAGAAGAAAAATTATACATATTAGAATTCACCAAAGAATGCAAAAGAATAAACAATTTTTTAGTTAAGAATGAGATAAAATTTTAGCTCATACCAACAGGAAAAATGTTCTCTCTAAGGAATCTGATTTTAGCAGTTTCTGGGGTTGTAGGTTTTAAAGGTCAAGTGATATGATGAGTTTATTTTTTTCTATATCTCCTCAGCTCCAGGACTCTAGTCTCCCATTAAAAGTCTGTTCTTTGCTTTTCTTTCAACCCATTTCTTGTGAGGTTCTCTCTTGAAATGTGTTCTCTAGCAATTTCTCTTATAAGCAAGTATATAGTATTGTGTTTAGCATTCTCTCAGGCAACTATGATTCATATTTTTCTCTACTGAAAGGGAAAAGATGTTAAAAAAAATGGATCCAGCAGATAAAGAGAATGTTTTCAGAAAATCAAAATTATCTTTAGTCATATGAAAAATCTCTAAGTCAGGGCTTCCTTTTATATGATCTTGGGTAGATAGGTGTATAAAAGACATATGCAGATCAAAATTTACTAGTGATAAATCATAAAGAAAATTTTAAAAATAAGTTTTGGCATGCATATAATTTTTTCCACAGGAAAGATAAATGAATTTTATTATTTTATTTTATAATTATAAATTTTTTTAACAGTATATATGCATGAGTAATTTTTTTTTTATAACATTATCCCTTGTATTCATTTTTCCAAATTATTCCCTCCCTCCCTCTACTCCCTCCCCTAGATGACAGGCAATCCAATACATTTTGCATGTGTTACAATATAACTTAGATACAATATATGTGTGTAAATCCAATTTTCTTGTTGCACGTTAAATATTAGATTCCGAAGGTATAAGTAACCTGGGTAGATAGACAGTAGTGCTAACAGTTTACATCCAATTCCCAGTGTTCCTTCTCTGGGTGTAGTTGTTTCTGTCCATCATTGATCAACTGGAAGTGAGTTGGATCTTCTTTATGTTGAAGATATCCACTTCCATCAGAATACATCTTCATACAACATTGAAGTGTACAGCGATCTTCTGGTTCTATTCATTTCACTCAGCATCAGTTGATTTAAGTCTCTCCAGGCCTCTCTGTATTCCTCCTTCTGGTCATTTCTTACAGAGCAATAATATTCCATAACCTTCATATACCATAACTTACCCAACCATTCTCCAATTGATGGACATCCATTCATCTTCCAGTTTCTAGCCACTATGAAAAGAGGCATGTATATAATTTTACCACTTATGCAAATATGCATACTGATGAAATAGATGTGCTTATTTTTACTTAAAGAATTTGTTGCATCTCACCTTCAGAGTCTACAGTGAGTGCACAATCATCTGAAAACAAACAAAAAAATTATGCACCCTCATTCCCTCCACTTTAGTTTTGACTTGTAGCCTTTTCAAGTTGAAGAATTTACCATCAGTGTGGTAGCTGACTTTGATTTCATGATTGTCTTTATTGAAGGCATTTGACAACATGGCATCATGCTAAAAAACACAGGAGCAAACATGCAATTCTATTTCACTCCATTGGTGACTAGGAAAGCTCGAGAGCATTGTCCACTGCCCAGAACCTGGGAAAGCAGGCTATCATGAAATTGACATACTATACTGATGAACTTATCTGGATAACCAAATTTTGATATAATTTTTCATCATGACTAAATGTCAAAAGTCTGAAGATCACCTGGCAGGATAAGATACCATACACCAAGATTCCTCTTTCAAACTAAATTGCCAAGTATTCCAATTCTACAGTAAGAGAGCACAACTCCATTTCACTGGCCACACTGATTAAATGACAAATGTATGCTTGCCCAAAAAGATTATTTTATGGAAAACTCACACTTGGCAAGCGCTCACAAAAAAAAGCAATATAAGGATACTTTCAAGGTCTCTTTTATGGACTTTAGAATTGATTTATGGCATGGGAGACACTAGCACAGGACTGCCCAGCATGGAGTGTCCTTATCAGAGAAGGTGCTGTGCTCTATGAGTAAAGCAGAATTGAATTAGCTCAGAGGAAATGTGAGATATGCAAAATTAGAGAAGTCATCCCACATGTTCATAGGAATTATTTGTGTCTGATGTGTGACAGCATTCCAAGCTTGTGTTAAGTTGAGCAGCTACTTTTGGACACACTGTGACTCGACTTTAACACAGTGATATCATTTTGGTCCTCTTCAAGAATGAAAAACAGCAACCCACCAACTAACATAAAGAATTAAATCTTGGTGGAATTTTTAATACTGAAAGATGTAGAACATTCAGAAACCTTTTACTATTGCTAAAATTTTCACAATCCCCATATCCAGTTATATGACCCCATAGGGGGCTGCAAAGTACAGCTTAAGAATTTTGCTCTAAATCACTCCTGATTAGAGAAATGCAGATTAAAACAATTCTGAGGTGCCACCTCCCACCTATCAGATTGGCTGACATGACAGAACAGGAAAATGACAAATATTAGGATTATAGAAAAATAGGTACATTAATGCATTACTGGAGAAATTGTGAATGGTCCAATCATTTTGGGAACAATTTGGAACTATACCCAAAAGACCATACAACTTTACATACTCTTAGACCCAGTAATACTACTACTAGGTCTATATTCCAAAAAGATCAAAGGAAAAGAGATATTTAAAACAGCTCTTTTTGTAGTGACAAAGAATTAGAAATTGAAGGCGTCCATCAATTGGGGAATGGTTGAACAAGTTGTAGGATATGATTGTGATGGAATACTATTGTTCTATAATGCATTTCTAAACTACAAGTCTTCTATAAGCCAAAACTAAAGTGGAGAGAGTGTTGGTTCATTTCTGTAAGAAATGATGAAAAATCTGGAAAGAGTTATGTGAATTGGTGCAAAATAAAATGAGCAAAACAGCAACATTATATTGATGATTGATGATCATTTAAAAAATGATCTGATTAATACTCTGATTAATACAATGATCCAAGACAGTTCCAAAGGACTCAAATGATGAAAAATGTTATCCACCTGCAGAGAAAGAAATTATTAACTTTGAGTTTGTACTTTCTTTTTCTTTGTTTTTTTTTTTGCAACATTGCTAATATGAAAACATGTTTTGCATGGTCTCACATGTATAATTTATATCATATTGTTTGCTTCTCAATAGGTGGGAGGGGATTGGAGGGAAGGAGAGAATTTGGAACTCAAAATTAAAAAAAATAAATGTTATAAATATATATATTTTAAATGATAGAAAAGAAACTTTGGTCTGAGAAATAGTCTGAATATATTCTATTTAGTGGGTTTTATTTTCATTGGGAAGATGGTCATTTGAAGTTAAGATTTCTAATTCTTTTCAGTTCAGTGCTCTGATTCTTTTAGTCAGTGATGTGATTGTAAATTTGTAGTAGGCTATAGAATATTGTTTGTGAAAGTCTCATTATTCCCTTTTTTACATTTTCATTAGTGTTGCTCTTAATACTTATATAGTTTATTCTCTAAAGATTTTATGGAGATAAGAAAGTAGACATGTGGTTTTTAGTTCTTTATATTCTCTTAAAGACTAATGCCAATGTTCTCTCACCTTCTGCATGGATCTCCTCGTGCCTTATTTGATTCTTTTGTCTACTCTTGTTTTCATTTTCTTTAGTATTATTTTTCTTTCTTCATGTACATCTTCAGAGACTGTGATATTGGAATCCAAATTTAGTGAGTCTACTGATACTAGTGGAGTAAGTAGTTGATTATGGAAATTTTGATAGATTATCCATTTTCTTCCTAAATGTTTAGAATTGATCACATTTCTTCAAATGTGATCCTACCAGTGAATAGGACAATGGGACTAGTACCTTGCTACCCTTGGGCATTCTGTCAATCTTAATAAAGCCCAAGAGACTATTGTATTTTTTTTTTTTTTTTTTTAGTTAACTGTATCACATTGTTGATATAATTCAGTAGAATTCCCAAATTTATTCCACACAGATCATTGTTTAGTAATACTCCCCTCCTTCTGAATGGTGGGATCATAAATTTCTAGATTTAGAAGCTATTTAGTCTAACCCTTTAACTTTATACATAAGAAAATTGAAGTCTATAGGAAGTAAAGGACTTAGCAAAGATGACCCAGGTCATAAGTGTCACATATAGGATATGAACCCAAGTTTCCTGTCTCTAATACCAGTGCTATTATCAGTATTAAATACCATTGTATCACATGGTTTTATGTGAAGTTGGCTTGCCAACCCAAGCATAAGATTTTGGAGTTATCTTTATTAATTTCATCTTGTTAGATTTGACTTAGTAGTCTAGCTTGTTGAAATCTTTTTGGATTCTGCTTTTATTGAACATTCAATAACCATTTTATTTTGTGGCTCTACTCAGTAGATAGGGTGTTGGCCCTGAAGGAAGGAAGATCTAAGTTCAAATTCATCCTCAAACATTTACTAGCTTGGTGACTCTGAGCAAATTATTTAGTCTCTGTTTACCTCAGTTTCCTCAACTAGAAAATGGAGATAATAATAGTACCCTCTCCTAGAGTTGTTGTGAAAGTCACATGAGATATTTGTAAAGTGCTTAGCATATATAGTACAAATTTGTCTTCTTCTTAGATCCAAATTATTCATAAAAATATTAAATTTAAGAAATTATCAAGAAAGGATTCCCTAAACTACTCTGCCATAAACTTCTTTTCAATAGAAATCAAAGCATTAATTATTCAGTCCAGCATTTAACTAGATCCAAATCCACCTAATCATATTGTTAGCTAGTCCACATTCTCAGAATAGGCTTTGTCTTTTGTCGGTTGGAAGTTGTGGACTCAGAATTCCTGGCCCTGTTCTTCCTGACATCACCAATATGTAAAAAGTTTGGTGGTAAAGGCTTCCTACTCCAGACTAAAGTTCAAAAAGTTATGCTGCTGAGAGGTGTTTGAATGGTGCTAAAGTCTAATCCATTCAGTAGAAGTGATAGATAAACATTTAATTAGGAGGTAAAACACTCAAGGGACTCTCCCTAAATTAATGGCATTAAAAAAAAAAAAAAGCATTAAAAACCCAGACTTAAAAAAATTCTACTAAAATAATACCCCTCTTACTCCTTTCAAGCTACAAGAATGATTTCCCTTCCCAGTGTGCAAGAGGTAACAAACGACCATGATTAATTAGTCAGCCCAGGAGTCTGGGCTCCAAACATCCCTTGGCAGTTTCTACATATTTGTACACAAACAGCTGAACTGCCTCTTTCCACTTGGCTCCAAAATGCTCAAGCCAAAAGCCTGGATTTAAATTTGAAACCTCTGTTGTGGCTCAGGCAAAATTGGGCTACGAGCCAGGGAAACTGCTGCCTTATGACATTCTGATTCTCCATGTAAGGGGAAGGAAAGACCTTGGGGAGTAATTTAAGCCTTGCTAGTGGTATACAGTGATTGCAGATTCTGCCTTTGGTTTTTTCCTTCTTCTAAATGTTGGGAGGGGGAGGGCAGGAGTTGGAAGGCTGGGAATGAACTGCAATGACTGGTTTTTGTCCTCTTTAAGCCTTACAGATGGGCTGGCCCCACCTGGATCTTGAAGGGGGAGGGGACAGGACATTGGATTGGTGTCAGAAGATTTGGATTTGAATCTTGTTTCTGCTGCTTGATGCCTGTGTAACTTTGGGCTGCCATTTAATTTCCCTGGCCTTCATTTTCCTCATCTATAAAACTAGGAGAGAAGACAAGTTGATTTTTAAGATATTTTTCTAAAAGATGAAATGTAAATGCATTCTGCCTAGGGTATATTCAAGTAGGAGACTGTTAAACCACAACTAGCATATCTCACAGTGACTTCCCATACAGCTCAGCCAAAGAAATGTTCCTTTTCATCTCAAATGTGCATGTTGTTGCTGCTGGAGAGAGGTCTCTTTTGAAAAGATCATAGACTGATGGGGTGAGACTATGTATGGTATGGATATCTGTCCTGTGCTCATGTTCCAGGAGGACAGAAATTCTAACACTAAATCCTATCCAACAAGCATATTATTAAGCACCACTATGTGCTCAACTCTGTGTTAGGTACAAGGGATATACAATGGAAAACAGTCTCTGTCCCTCAGGGAGCTTACATTCCAAAATAATAGATGTTTCCTTGGTTGAAAAGGGGTATTACATCAATTTGGCTGGTGCTCAGACTAAATGCTAAGAATTAATAGCTTTTCCAGTAATAATAACAAAACTCAGTCATCATCCTTTTATACAGAAAGACAATCTAAAATATAGTATTCACCATAGGTGGCAAATGGAAATAAGGCAATTAAAATCTATCAACTTTATAGAAATGAATTTTTAAATGTGACTAAATGATAACTACAAAGAAGAGACAAATAATATTTATATGTTGTTTGTCATCCTAAGGATGACCATGACTGTTTTTGTTTTTTGTTTTTTAATAGCTAAATAGCTCAGTGAATAAAACATTGGGTTTACAGTCAAGAAACCCTGAGTTCAAATGCTTTCTCAGACACTGACTAGTTGTGTGACCCTACTCAAGTCATTTAGCCTCTCTTTACCTTAGTTTTCTCAACTTTAAAATGGGGAGACAACACTACCTCACAGGGTTGTTGTGAGGCTCAAATGAGATATTAGTGGTAATGCATTTAGCATAGTGCCTGTCACATAAGTGAGCCATTATTATTATTGCCTTCCTTTCTTTCCTAATTTGATTATAATACGAAGATTCTGAAACTCTGAGTAGCATTAGAACTTAAATGTGGAGCTGAAAGGAACCTTAAAAACTATCCAGTTTGATCTCCCTGATTTTACAGATGAAGAAATGAGACCCAGAGAATTTATTACAATTAACATTTATGTAATGCTTTAAAGTTTACAATCTTTTAGAGAAAAACAACAACATATATTATCTAAATTTGTCTTTACGTCAATCCTGTGAGATAGGTGTTATTAATTATTTCAATGTCATAGGTAAAGAAACTGACATTGAGAAATGTAAGGAGACTTGCCCAGGATCATATAGGTAGTAACTGTTTGCATAGATATTGGGACTTTCTCACTCTAAATTTGGGACTCTTGATCAGGACTTCTAAAGCTTTTCCACTTACCACCCCTTTTTGCCTGATAAATTTTATGTGATCCCTGGGGATATAGGCATATAAAATAGGCATACAAATCAAACATTTACTGATAATACATCACAATTTTGTAACCTCCCCCCACCCCACATTCAGTTACCTACAGTTTAAGAAGCTTTGCTCTAGATAGGATGGGAGTGAATGGAACTGATTGGGTGAAGTTTTCTCAGTTTGAGACTAAGTCATATGATCCCTATTCCCAGAAGGGGAAGATCAGGTCTTAGGCCCTGGGTTGCAGGAAGTCACGTGGTCTCTAACAGTTAGAAGTTACAGGAAGTGATGTGACCTGTGGGAAACAGACAATATTGTGACCATCGGTCAAGGATGGTTGTGGCTTTTTGGTCTATTCAATGAAAAGGCTTGGGTCTTTTCCTATTTAACCGGCTGTTCTACTTCCCCCTGGCCAGGTACGGGAGCATATGGTGGGAGCTGGGATGGCTTCCAGGTGTGCTTGGGCCTCTCCCTTCGGGGACTAAGTAAATGCTTTCTCTTTGTCCCTGAAGGTGTCTGTGATCAGTTAATTTGGGAAAGGGGGTCTTGCACCCGTCCCACACCGGAGTGAATGGAAAAAGAGTCAGGATTTGCTGCAATTACTGTCTCTGATATGGTTCTGATCCATGTACGAAAAATGCCTTTATTTTTCCCAAGGCAGAACTTGGTACTTCTACTCAAGAATGGGACAGAGTCAGGACTTCAATATATCATTCTCTTTATGAGTTTCATTATTTTCCTTCTGGCATATTCTTTTGAATATCCTCTATTGAGCATAGATTTGACATTTAGAAACAGGCAGAAATTGGTAAGAGTAAAACAGTGAATTAAGTGGAATGATCAAAATTTATTTAAAAAAATAACAACAAAAGAAAAAAGGAGGGACGACTACCAAAAAAAATGAGACTGAGGGTGTGTTTGTGTATGTCGCTCATAAAACTTGAATGGACTCTGCTGGTAACTTCCAAGAAGATGTCTCAAGAGTACTGAGAATAAAGGTACCCCTGTTGGAAAAAGACTGACCAGGTTATATCCTCATTTGGGTTATTTTCAAGGATAAGTGATCTAAGAGTGGGAAAGGGGGCTCTTTAAGTTTACCATTCCACTGGGATATAATCTTATACTTTATAGAGCTGGGAGAGTCTGTGGAGACCATCTGATCCCACCCCTTCATTTTACAGATGAGAAAACAGACTGGAGAAAGTGAACTGACCCTGCATAAGGTGATACATGTAGTGTAAGAGACAGTTCTGCTGATTACAGAACCAATGCTCTTTCCATCATAGTAGTCTGGCTTGTATACAGTCAGGGCAAATCTACAAGATAGTTGGTGTCTAGGGAAGCTTCCTCTCCTAGCTCAGGTTTTTTGATAACTGAGGCTGCCTGTTTCTGTGCTGGACTGGTCATAACAATTCTAAGAGCCTGTGGAAATTTCAACTGAATTCATTTAAACAATTTTTTTCCCAAAAGAGAACACTCCCTTCCCCCATTTCCCAGCCCTATTTCCCCTAGCTGTAAAGTTGGGGCTCGTTTTGCTTTCATTTAAACCTTTGTTGAGAGCCTCCTACATTTGCTGTGTAGGTTCAGAGCCCAGCCCAGGGGCACTGGTGATGATCACTGGCATTCTGGCGTCTGTATCCCTTCATGTCAATCCCTGGGGCCTGTCGCCTTGTAGGCGGCAGGTGTCCTGTGCTGCAATAAGAGATCAGCCCAGAGCAGAACTGAATTTCCTAATGAAAAGAAAGCTGCAGAAACTTGTAGTTAACAAGATTGAGAGAAAGAAAATGGAATGGGAAGGGATTGATCTCATTAAACTGATTCTGCCTTGTGTGTTCTAAGCTAGGAGAAATGTAATTAACCACAAACCAGAAGAGCAAAATTCTCAGTTCTTATATATAAAAGTTTAGATAATAAAACTTCAGCCCTGGGGCACTCCAACCAGGAGAGGAAGATTTGACAGGAGCTCAGCAATTGAAGGAGTTCCAAGTGATAGCACTGATAAGAAGTCAGAACAAAGGGACTGTGTCAAGGTCACAGAATCTAAGTGAAGCCCTTTGAAGCAAGAGGAAAAAAAGACTCATTTGTGGATTCAGAGGGTACTGCTTTATTTATGAAGTGATCTGCACCTGAAACAGCAAATTAATTGCAGGGAGTTCAGTTTTAAGGGGTCAAAAATATGGAAATCTGGATTTTCTTTGGGGAAAAAAAGTGCCTCTTAAATCACAAGACTTCAGGATAAGAAAGAAGACAAATTATCAGAAGTTGAAAGTTGTCCTTGGACACAAATGAGGCAATAGAAAGTAGTGGAAAGTTCATAGGACTGAGAGTCGGAATACTTGGGTTCTAATACCATCTGCCCTTACTAGATCTGTGATTTCCAGCAAATTTCTTTACCTCTCTGGCCTTCAGTTTCCTTTTCCTTCTAAAGAGGTGTTAGAAGAAACACTTCTCTATCTTAATGACCTCTCAATTTGAGTCATCTTGACTTATGTCCAAAATGGAATTATTTTCCTCCCTATACCCATTTGTCCTTCCAGTTTCCTTATTTCTATTGAGGACATTACTCTCCTTAAAGTCACAAGCTCAGACTCATCTTTGACTTTTCCTTCTCCCCTTCCCAAATCCTATAATTTACTAAATCTTTTATAATGGTGTACTAGTCAATGGAAGCCCCATCCGCAAAGAATTTGTATCATGCCCTGCTTTTTATCAAGAATGGGTGTTGATTTGGTGAGTCTGAATAATGGAAAAGCTATATTCCATACCTCAGAACTTGCAGAGGTATTTCATTGCTGTTAACTGCTCACTTACTGAATGGCAGAAGAAAAATCTTTTTGATTGACTGTTGAGCTAAAATTGTATACCAAAGGCTTTCACTACCTTTTAATGAAAAAAAAATTATCATATGGGCTTATGAGTAGGGGAGGTTCCTTTTTCATCCCTGAGCAACCATGAACAAGCACATGGCTTTTTAAGCAAGATTGTTTACTGAGTGGAGTCATTTCCTATTTGTGTTTTCTTTCCTATGATACAAATCTTTGTGAGATCACAGAAAGCCCAGGAACTGGAGTCCAAACTAGAGTTCGCTGATAGCTAAGCCCTCAGAGAAGAGAATTATAGGATCTAGCTAAGTATTAAGCAACTTATTTAGTATCTACACCACATTTTGAAGTTAATTTAGTAGCATAAATGCTATGTAACAATCACTTTAATTCTAAGTCCACTTTCCCCACACAGTTGGTAAAGGGCAAGTATACTCCTAGAACTGAAGTAAAAGCTTTGTAATTTCTGTACTTGCTGTATCTTTTTAGTGAATATCTTTTTATAAAAGTTAATTGATAATAGTTAAATCATATTGGCTATTAATTACTGAGACTTATCAGTGATAATGGGGAAATGCTGACTCTAACCAAGAATTGATATTGGGAAAATAAATTAAAATGGAACACTTGAGCTCCTAGCATTAGAATGAGACCCATCAGTTTAGAAATGGCTGAACAAATTATGGTATATGATTGTAATGGAATACTATTGTGCTAAAATAAATGACGAGCAGAATGATTTCAGAAAAACCTGTAAAGACAGTATGAACTGATGCAAAGTGAAAAGAGCAGAACCAAGAAAGCACCTTATACAGTAACAGCAATATTATGTCATGATCAACTGTGAATAACTTGGCAATTCTCAAAAATACTTAGAAAATTCCAAAAGAGTTATGATGAAAAAATGCTATTCATCTACAGAGAAAGAACTGATGGAGTCTAAAAACAGATTGAAGCATACTATTTTTTATTTTCTGTATTTTTTCCTTTTTCCCCTTTTGTTCTATGTGTTTCACAATATAATTAATATGGAAATTTAAAAAAGATGACCTCCCCACAAAAAAAAAAAAAAAAGATTCCCCTGGAATTTTGAGAACCAATATACCTAGTTGCCTTCTTTGGACCCAACTTAATACTGTAAAGTTTGAGTTAAAAATAACATTTTTCACTTCTGTATCTTCCATATTTACATGATCTCAATCCTAGTTAAGGCCTTTATCTTCTTTTATTTGGGCAATTGCTGTAGTCCCCAATTAATTTCTTTGCTTCTACTCTATTCTGTCACTAACTTATCCTTTGAAAAGCTGCCAAGTAAAAAAGCAACAAGACACAGTTCTGACTCTATCTCTGTCTTGAAGAAAATCTCCAGTGGCTTCTTATTGACTTCTAGGACAAAAAACAACTTTCTCATAAAGACTCTTTTCCACCTTTCCAGACTTATTTCATATTATTTTCTTTCACATATTCAGCATTTCTGGCAATCTGACCTATCAGATGTTTACTGAAATTGACATTCTATCTTCAGTTTCTATGTCTAGTTTATAAGCTGTTTCCCATACTTGAAATGCTCTACTTTTTAATTTCTGCCACTTAGAATCCTTGATTTCCTTCAAGGCTCAATTTAGGCATAATCTATTATGTTTGCTCTAGAAATCACTTTTGGTATTTTTATTTATTTATTTAGCTATTGCATATAAACTCCTGGAGGGCATTTTTTTTTTTTTTTTGTCTTCTCATTCCCTGGCACTTAGATAGTGTCTGCCACATATTAGGCATTTGATAAAAGTAGATCAAATTGAACTAATTTGCATCTCTTCTTTCATCTTGTTTCATGACTAGGGATTAAAATGAGTGAAATTCTACTAGGAATCCGGTGACCAAATACTTGATTTTTAGTGAAATTATTGGGAAAGCTTAATGACATTGTGTTTGTGATGAATGGTTAACGTTTATTCTTGGAACAGTGAAGGAAAAACAGGGAAATTCAGTGACTCCTGGGCCTTTGACTGCATCCAATCCTAAATTTTGTTTGAAAAAATGAAAGATCTCTAATGTTACATTTGTTACTTTTTTCCCCAGTAGAGGGCACAATATCTTTAAAAAGACTGGAGTGAAATTACTCAAAAATCAAATTTAAAAAATCAGAAAATCTGCCAAGGTTCTTACTATGTAAGGGCAAAGCTGGAAGGGTTTAAGGTTAGCTATTCAGAAGTATTTGGTTCCCCCTAATTCCTGGAATAAGTTTAGTTGATAAGTTTAAAGCATTTGCAAGGAGATGGCAGACTTTGCAGGACTGTTTATACTCTCATAGCTATAATTTGGGGAAGTTGGGTATATAGTCTGTGAGGAAAGAAATAGAAGGAAGTAGAGACGAGAACTGAATAATCATAGCTGGCATTTATGGATCATTTTAAGATTTGTAGAGCACTTTAGATACATTATCTCATTTGAGCTTCATAATAATGCTTTGAAATAATTTTTTTTATTTAAAAATTTTTATGTTTTAATTAACAGGCTTTCTTTTTTTCTCTTTCTCACCTCCCTTCCCCCCACTGGGAAAAAAGAAAGAAAGAAAAACAAAACCCTTGTAACAAGTATGCATAGTCCAGCAAAATAAATCCCTGTATTGTCTGGGTTTAAAAATGTATGTCCTCATTCTGCATTTTCAGTCTGTCATCTCTCTGTCAGTAAGTGAGTAGTTTATGTGAAGTAGTTTCTATGTGTATTATTTTCATTTTCCAGCTAATATCAGAGGCAGGTTTGAATCCAAGTTTATCCAAATTTCAAGTCTAAAATATGTCCCATTATTCTATATTACCTCTTCCAAATCAAAAGAAGCACTGAAATGTTAGTAAGATATTTAAGCTACCATTTTGTGTAGGAATACAACCAGATTCTCTTCTTATATGGAAGAATAAAACATTATAAACAGTCTGAAGAATGTTCAAATGTATGTATATATATATTAAAAATAATATCTGAATGAACAAAGGCCAATATTGTAAGAAAAGCAGACTCTAGGACCAATACTATTCTCATTCTTTTCTAAATGTAATCTGGCTCTATAATCTGGCTTCCATATTTATCACTCAATTGAAATTGCTCTCTCAAGTGTTACCAATCATCTCCTAGTTGCCAAATTTAATGATTTTTTCCTTCAATCTTCTTGTAGTTTGACTATTCTGTAGTATCTGACATCCTCTCCTACTGTATGCTCTTTTCTATCTAAATTTTTGTGACTTGAGTTTCTTTTCTTCGTTTTGTTCCATTAGAGACCATTTCTTCACAATCTCCTCTACTAGCTATTCATCAATGTTACACCCCACTAAATGCTAGTGTCCCTCAAGAAATCTGCCCTATTTCACCTCTTTTTTCTCTCTCTACTCTCTCACATGGTGATTTTATCAATTCTTATGAATTCAATTATCATTTGAGATGATCATTGACATTTTAAATCTCTATGGAAATGCTCCTTATTTTTTATTGTTGCTATTAATAACAATATTATTTCTAGTAAGATAAATAATAGATTGTTATACCTAGCCCCTGTTTCTCCCCTGAGCTTCAGTCTACCATCAACTGCTCATCAAATATGTTGAACTGGATTTTCTATAGATATCTCAAATTCAACATGTTTAAAAGAAAATACACTTTTTAAAAATTCCATAGTACTCAAGGGTACCATTATCCTTCCAGTCACCTACATTAGTTACCTACTCACCTCTTAATTTTTACTAACTTCACATATCTAATCTCTTGCCAAATCTGGGTTGTTTCTACCTCTATAACATCTCTGATATGTTCTTTTCTCTCCACTCACAGAGCCATTTACCATAGTTCAGGCCTTTAACATCTCTTCCCTGGATACTTACAATTATTTTCAATGAGGTCTCCTTGCCTCAGATCTCCCTTCACTTCAATTGATCCTACATAAATCTGCCAAAGAGATTTTCCTAAAGTTCAGGTATTACCATGCTACTCCCCCTACTGAATAAGCTCTCATAGCACCTTATTACCTCTAGGATCAAATATAACATCCTCTTTTTTTGGGGGGGGGTGCCACCTGGAATTCTCTACAACTTGGCCTTTTTCTGTCTTTCTCATACACTTCATACACTTACCTTCTTCCCTTCATACACTTCAAAGTCCAGTCATACTGGTCTGCTTGCTGTTTCTTCCATATGATAATCCATGTCCTGTCTCTTTGCTTTCATTGGCTATCCTCCATTCCCAGAATGCTCTTGCTGCCCATTGCTGCCTTTTAGAATCCCTGGAATTCTTTTAGACATAGCTCAAGTACTATTTCATGCAGGAAGCCTTTCAAAGTTCCCCTTACTGTTAGTGCCTTCCTCTCTAAGGCAAACTTTTTATCTATTCTGGGTATTTTGTATGAATATGTGACACGCTCATCTGTTTTTGCTGTTGTGCACTTAGCACACTTCCTAGCGCGTAGTAAATGGTTGTTGATTGTTTTATGGGTGGTTCAGGATTCAGGAGATCCAGGTCTGTTGCTGGAGGTTGCTGATCTATGTTGGGTAAAGTAGGGCAGCAAAGGAAAGTAATTGGAATTATTCTTCACTGTCAAAGTATGGGAGTGTTAAAATAGGATCCAGGTTTCTTTAATGATAAAAGAAGGGCTAAGAGCCATCCTTGAAATGTAGATCAAGAATATCATATTATATAATCATATTACATATTAATATAATTATATTAAAAACAAATAGAATGAGTAAAAGTGAGGGAGAATGATACCTAAGTAGCACTTGTATATTGAGAAAAAAATACTGATGTGAGGGAATTGAGGAGCTGTAACATAGAAGGGTAGCATACAACATTTCTGCAAGATAAGTAAAAGCAGCAGCAAGAGAAATATTGTTATAGGGACCACATACCACCTTGATAGAAATAAGAAAGAGACAAGAAGTTTGGGAATCTAATAGAAATTCTGGTAAAAAAGAATACAAGAATAACAAAAAGTAATTACCCAGATATCTATTACAGCTCTCCACCTAAAGCAGAGAAACTGATGTTTTCTTGGCTGATTTTCATCTTTAAAAAGTTAGAGAGAATGGCAGAAACTAGGCATGGACCCACATTTAACACCACATACTAAGATAAGATCAAAATGGGTCCAACATTTAGGCATAAAGAAAGAAATAATAAATAAATTAGAGGAACATAGGATGGTTTACCTCTCAGACTTGTGGAGGAGGAAGGAGTTTGTGTCCAAGGGAGAACTAGAGACCATTATTGATCACAAAATAGAAAATTTTGATTACACCAAATTAAAAAGTTTCTGCACAAACAAAACTAATGCAAACAAGATTAGAAGGGAAGTAACAAATTGGGAAAACATTTTTACAGTTAAAGGTTCTGATAAAGGCCTCATCTCCAAAATATACAGAGAATTGACTTTAATTTATAAGAAATCAAGCCATTTTCCAATTGATAAATGATCAAAAGATATGAACAGACAATTTTCAGATGATGAAATAAAAACTATTTCCACTTATATGAAAGAGTGTTCCAAATCACTATTGATCAGAGAAACGCAAATTAAGACAACTCTGAGATATCATTACACACCTGTCAGATTAGCTAAGATGACAGGAACAAATAACGATGAATGTTGGAGGGGATGTGGGAAAACTGGGACACTGATGCATTGTTGGTGGAATCAGACCATTCTAGAGAGCAATCTGGAATTATGCCCAAAAAGTTATCAAAATGTGCATACCTTTTGACCCAGCAGTGCTACTACTGAGCTTATATCCCAAGTAAATACTAAAGAAGGGAAAGGGACCTGTATGTGCCAAAATGTTTGTGGCAGCCCTTTTTGTAGTGGCTAGAAACTGGAAGATGAATGGATGTCCATCAATTGGAGAATGGTTGGGTAAATTATGGTATATGAATGTTATGGAATATTATTGCTCTGTAAGAAATGACCAACAGGAGGAAGAGAGAGAGGCTTGGAGAGACTTACATCAACTGATGCTGAGTGAAACGAGCAGAACCAGAAGATCATTATACACTTCAACAATGATACTGTATGAGGATGTATTCTGATGGAAGTGGATATCTTCAACATAGAGAAGAGCTAATCCAATTCCAATTGATCAATGATGGACAGAATCAGCTACATCCAGAAAGGGAATACTGGGAAATGAGTGTAAACTGTGAGCATTTTTTTTTCTTCCCAGATTATTTTTACCTCCCGAATACAATTCTTCCTTTGCAACAACAACAACAACAAAATTCGGTTCTGCACATATATATATTGTACTTAGGATATACTATAAGATATTTAATATGTATGGGAATGTCTGCTATCTAGGGGAGGGGATGGAGGGAAGGAGGGGAAAATTCAGAACAGAAGGGAATACAAGGGATAATGTTGTAAAAAAAATTACCTATGCATATGTACTGTCAAAAATGTTATAATTATAAAAATTAATAAAAAAAATTAGAGAGACTCACAAGGGAAAATGTTATCTTGGATCTGATTCTCATCAACAAAGAGAAACTGGCTGGTAATGGTATAGAAATAGTGGCAACACTGCAAGGAAGCATTCATCTGACCTTAGAATTTGTGATAAAAGAGAGACAGGTCAGAAGTACCTTGACTTATAACCAAGACATTAGGAGAGCAGATTTCTTTCTTTTTTTTTTTATGATAGCTTTTTATTTACAAAACATATGCATGGGTAATTTTTCAACATTGACCCTTGCAAAACCTTCTGTTCAAACTTTTTCCTTCCTTCTCCCACCCCCTCCCCTAGATGGCAGGTAGTACAATACACGTTAAATATGTTAAAGTATATGTTAAATACAATATCTGTACACATATTTATACAGTTATTTTGCTGCACAAGAAAAATCGGATTTAGAAAGAAGGTAAAAATAACCTGAGAAGGACAACAAAAATGCAAGCAGATAAGAGGAGGAGGAGAAATACTGTTGTGGTCCACACTCATTTCCCATAGTTCTTTTGCTGGGTGTAGTTGATTCTCTTCATTACTGAACAACTGGAACTGATTTGGTTCATCTCATTGTTGGAGAGGGCCACGTCCATTAGAATTGATCATCATATAATATTGCTGTTGAAGTATATAATGATCTCTTGGTTTTTCTATTTAACTCAGCATCATCTCATGTAAGTCTTGCCAGGCCTTTCTGAAATCCTCCTGCTGGTCATTTCTTACAGAACAATAATATTCCATGACATTCATATACCACAATTTATTCATCCATTCTCCAATTGATGGGCATCCATTCAATTTCCAGTTTCTAGTCACTACAAAAGGACTGCCATAAACATTTTTGCACATACAGGTCCCTTTCCACTCTTTAGTATTTCTTTGGGATATAAACCCAGTAAAAACACTGCTGGATCAAAGGGTATGTATGGTTTGATAACTTTTTGAGTATAGTTCCAAATTGTTATGAGAGCAGATTTCAAAGAATTTAGAAAAGAGATAGGTAGGATCCCAAGTACTACTAAAATTATAAAGGAGAAGATAACAGAGGAGAAATGAAAACTCCTAAGAATGGAATTCTGCAGACAAAGAGAAATAATTTCAAGGAAAATAAAAAGTTGCTTAGAGAGAATGATGAAAATGCATAGAGAACTCACCAACTTTAGAATTTAGAAAGACATGTATAAAACATACAAAAGTATAGCATGATCATGTAAGAAAAGTGTCAATAGTATTAATTACAGTTTAGAATAAGCTGAGGCTGTCACGGAAGGTTCAAGGTAATTAGAAATTTTTTTTTTTTTTTTTTTTTTTTAGGACCCTGAGGTAAAAGAACAGAATCAAAGAACAAATAGGACCATAACTAAGGATGAATCAGAGAGCTGATGTCATCAAGAAACTAGAGTTGTTTAACATTTATATCCAGAATAATAAGGTGATAGATAGGAAGAGAGTAATCGCTCTTGATGAATTCAAGCTACCTAGTCCATTCAATTGATGAGCTACTGAAAGAAGAGAAGTTTCTTTTCTTTCCAGGATGGAAAGAAGTACAAGTTTCAGTGTCTTTAGCAATTAGCCCCACCCCCCTTTAAGGCAGTAATGTTCAAATCTTGCCAAAAGAGATGCTACAATCTAAAGTCAAATTTAGATTTGATATCAATAGAAATTTCCCAAGAATTAGAGGCCTAGGCAGGAGTCAAATTCTAACAATGACAAATATTAATTATCTATGTTTAGATATGTTTTGTTGTTTCTATATATTTTTTCTGATTAAGAGTATAGAGAGTAGCTAGAATATATACTTTATAATTTCTCTCTGTCATTCACAACTGAGATAAATCTAACTATTGTTCTTTTGCTACCATACGTAATCATGACTCCCCTGACTATAGTTACTAAGACTGCAGATATAATGCCTAATATTGAAGCCTATATAAATCTGCCTTTGCATATATTTGCAAATTTATAATAATAATTAACACTTAAATATATATATATGTGTGTGTGTGTGTATATTCACACACATATGATTCTTCATAATAATCTTATAAGTAGGTGCTATTATTATCCTCAATTTACAAATGAGATAACTGAGAATGAAAGAGGTTATTTCATGCCCAGAATCACACAGCCAGTAAGTGTCTGAGTCAGGATTTGAATTCAAGCTTGTCCAATACCTAGACCAGCATTTTATCAACCACATAATCTAGTTGTTTAGTGATAGAAAATACCATCATGTCATTCTGGAGCTTCTATAATGAAACATCAATTTAGCCAAGTAGTCAACAGGACCCTAGGGGAATAGGGCAGAGGATGAGTTTTGAGTGGACAAGCAGAGAAAGAAAAACTTCAGAAACAGAAGTTGAGGTATATGTAGTTGAAAGGGTGTTCCCAGAGGGAGATTTAGGTAGAAGGGTATACAACATGAAGGCAGGATTAGGACTTTATACTAAAGAGAAGAAAAAAGATGTTGAAAGAAAATTGAATGATCCACAAATCAATTGCATTCATATTGTCATTTAGCCTGTCATATGGCTTACCTAGTAGGAACCTCCCAAGAATCAGTACAGTTTTTCCTAGAAGTCTCAAATGGATGAAAGTATTGGGTAGGACCTCCATAAATCAGGGCTATTGTTTTCTCATGTCTTTTTTAAAGAAGAAAAATGTCTTGTGTCAAATCCCAAGTACTATTTTGATAGAAACAAGAAAGAATTGAGATCTTTATGGGTCGTACAAGCAATTCTGGCAGAAATGAATGAAAAAAAATAGTGAGAAGTGAGTTCAATTATACACATATCAGAGCTTTCCACCAAAATCAGATCAGCTAATGTTATTTTGGCTCATCTTCATTTTTCAAAAATTAAAGAACCTACAAGGGAAAATTTTATTCTGTCTCTGATTTACATCAACAAGAAGAAACTGACAGGGGATGGTATAGAAATGGCAAATACACTGTGGAAGTAGTCATCATGCCTTAGAATTTGTGATAAAGTAGAAGCAGGTCAGAAGTAGTCTGGCATATAACAGATATGGTGATACCAGTTTGGAAATATCAGTTATTTCCAAAGACTTTGGTCAGAAATTTTCTTTAGGCTTCTTCTTCTGCTTGTTGCATGCAAGAATATGTAAAGTTCTTGTAAAAAGTAGTGTGTCAGTGAAACTTATATGGGGTGGGGAAGTGAAAGAAAAGAAACTAAAGAATGTTCTTAGCACAGGGGTATACTCAAATGTCTTTCTAATAGTTTTTATTAGTATGTGATCTAATATGGTTTCCATCTTCTTCCTTTCCTCTCACTCCTCTACCTTAGGGTAGTTTTAATTGGAGAGGAAAGGGAGGGGAAAGGTATTAAAGTAAAATAAGAGCTAACATTGGATTATTTCCCCAAGAGAAAGATCATGAGGGGATAGAGAAAAATGTGAAAACTGTATCTCTGCTCTAGTGAAAAGTTGTAACAATGCACTTATTCCCCGTACTATTTTAATAGTCTCCACATTGGTCTCTTTGCCTCTATTCTCTTCTATATCCCATCCATTCTCCTCCATAGAGCTGCCAAAGGGGTATTCCTAAAGCACAAGTCTGGCTAACTTAGTAAACTCCATTGATTCCTTATTACCTCTAGGATTAAATACAAACTCTTCTATTAGTCATTTAAAGCTCTTCACAACTTGGCTCCAATCTTCCTTTTCAAATTTATTATGCATTATGCCCTTTTCTTTAATCCAACTAAATTAGCCCATTTGCTCTCATTGGCACAGGACATTCCATCTCTACAGAGTTCACAGATTATAAACTCCCGGAGGAGCAGGGACCATATTTTATTCATTTTTGTTTCTCATCAAGGGAGACTTTCTCCAATACTTCAAAGACCTAAAATTTTGTTAGCCTATCTGATACCTATTTGATATCACTTAATTGGTTTTAGTTGCTGTGGCTTAAAATTTCATTAGTCTGAAGGAACCTAGAGTTCAGCCTATCCATATTTAGGCTGTTTTTTAGATGATAGATATGCAGTTCATCCTTAAGTCCTTCCTTCAAGCTTTTCCAGCTTGGTAGGATATACCAGAGGCTGTGTTTTGTTGGTCTTTGAGAACCTGGAGTTCTATACCACCGTGAAGCAGGCTTTTATAACTTTAGTTGAGGTCAGGTACAAAGTAAATATTTAATCACTGTTTGATGTCAAAAGACAACTTTGTATTTAAGTGTATCCATATATGGCTAGCTTCTAATGTTTTGCTGATTTTTAAAAATTAACAAAACAATCTGGTATAGACTTATAAAAGGATTTTTCTGCGTTGAAATAAGTGGAAAGGACATTGGCTTTCTTGAATTTAAATCCTGCCTCTGACCTTGTGATCCTGAATAGATCACTTCACCCAAATCTCATTTTCCTCATCTGTAAAATGGGTCTAACTAGACATGGCCATTGAGGTTCCTATCAGTTCCAAATTTATTATTCTTTTAGCATTAGATTCTAAAAAGGGTCTTGAGAAAAATCATGCAATTCTGATGGAATCTATGGTGTGCCACATAGAAAGAACTTATTTTGTGACATGATGTGACAATATTAACAGAGAGCTAGAACTGAAATTTGGCAAAAATTGCAAAGAGTACCATGTGGAAAGAGTGCTAAATTTGGGGTTGGTGGATTTGGGTTGGATGCTACATACTGCCTGTGGGACCTTACACAACTCCCCTAAACTCTTTTAATCCTAGTTCTTCCCCTATAGAAAGAGAGATTGGACTATGTGTCCGCAATACCTTTATTCATGGTACTCCTCCAGTTTAACTCTTTGTCCCTTACCCACCATTAACCAAATCTCACCATTCTTCCAAGTTCTGCTCACTTTTATGAAACTTTCCTAACTTTCAACTAATTTTTATCTCTATAGCTCTAATACACTTGTTCTTTTAATGAATGTGATAATATTTAGAATTTCATTATTAGGATTTAAACAAAATTCTGAAATATTCTAATAGTTTCATATGTATTATTCTTTTTCACCTAATTTGTGAACTCATCAAGGGCAAAAACTTCTCTTATATTTGTTTTGTTTCTATTATCCATGTAGCATGGTATGGGACATAAAGCAGACACTTAGAGTAGTGTGATATATATATATATATATATATATATATATATATATATATATCTCACATGTAACTGAGAGGCTGTTCAACTATCCTGGAAAAGTTACTAAATGGATGGGGATTTCACTGAACCCTAATGAATCAAATAGAAGTTTTTTTTTTTTTTCTTTTTTTCCTGAGGCTGGGGTTAAGTGACTTGCCCAGGGTCACACAGCTAGTAAGTGTTAAGTGTCTGAGATCACATTTGAACTCGGGTCCTCCTGAATTCAGGGCTGGTGCTCTATCCGCTGTGCCACCTAGCTGCCCCCTCAAGTAGAAGTTTTAACTCAAATTGGCTTTAGCTTTTGAGGGGAACTCAAGAAATGTGTGGGAGAATGGAAAGAAGTTTGGAGTACCTGGCTTCAAATCTTTTTTCTACTACTTAGTATCAGTGAGCAAGTCAGTTTACCTTTTTGGGAGTCAGTTTTCTCATCTAAAAATGCCTTTTTTATTTTAAAAATCTAAGTTATCATGATAAATCTTCTAATAGAGCTCAACCTTTAAATTATCATACAATATTTATTTTTCCTTGTGTGTTGCATTCTCTGTATTTCCAATTTTGAGGCAAAAAGGAAAATATTTTCTCCCCATAATTACTTTTGTAAACATTTAAATTTTTTTCTTTTTTTTGGCTGAGGCAATTGGGGCTAAGTGACTTGCCCAGGGTCACACAGCTAGCAAGTATTAAATGTCAGAGCTCAGATTTGCACTCAGGTCCTCCTGACTTCAGGGCTGGTGTTCTACCCACTGAGACACCTAGTTTCCCCCATTTTAAAAAATTTAAACTTAATGACTATTAACAAAAACAAACATCCAAATTCAAAAACAAAATAAAAGCAATCTTACATAGATCTCTAAACTACATGAATTATAAGTCATTTAGAAAAGTTTTATATTAGTTTTTTTTTATTATAGCTTTTTATTTACAAGATATATGCTTGAGTAATTTTTCAGCATTGATAATTGCAAAACCTTCTGTTCCAATTTTTCCCGTCCTTTCCCCCATCTCCTCCCCCAGATGGCAGGTTGACAAATACATATAAAATATGTTAAAGTATAAATTAAACATACGTATACATGTCCATACAGTTATTTTGCTGTACAAAAAGAATCAGACTTTGAAATAGTGTACAATTAGCCTGTGAAGGAAATCCAAAATGCAGGCAGACAAAATTAGAGGGATTAGGAATTCTATGTAGTGGTTCATAGTCATCTCCCAAAGTTCTTTCGCTGGGTGTAGCTGGTTCAGTTCATTACTGCTCTATTGGAACTGATTTGGTTCATCTCATTGTTGAAGATGGCCACGTCCATCAGAATTGCTTATGATATATATAATATAATATTGTTGTTGAAGTATTTTATATTAGTTTTTATAAAATAACAAAATTTCCAAATCTCCTTATGATCTCTTAAGGTTTTTAAAAATTTGTTTCAGTTGTAATTGTCATTTTTTTACTTAGTTGTAATTAGGGATGACTATGAAAGAAGTTCACTCCTCTATATACTTCATATATCTTTCCACTTTTAAAAAATTACTTTTGCTATTTATGATAATAATACAGAATATTTTTGGATATCTAATCACCCTCAATAACCTACATAAAGAACATATGAGTTAATATTTCCCGAAAAGAGAAAAGCCTTGTGTGGGTATTGAAGTGTCAGAAAAGAAACAAAATGAATCAGATCACTGCCAAAATTGAAGGCAAATTTGAAGGTGAGGGGGTCATGTAGACACAACAATTCCTCATCTTAATTTAACAGAGCCATTCAAAAGATAATCCACAGAGCTGCCTTTCCTGTTTCCAAACTGCACCTTGGACCATATATTTCAATTTGTTTGAAATCTTTGGTTGCTAGCTTTATTTTTTCCTTTTAGTTTAATAATCACAGAAAAAAGTCCTAGGAAATTATTGTTTTTATCATGACTAATTGGACAATAGTTGTGGCTCTGGATCACTGTTTACCAAAAGTTTTGTTGCTCTTTTATACTCTGCTGTACATTTATCCTCATTTTAAGTCCACTGGCTCTAATGGATTACAATCACTTATGCTTTTTTTCACAGAACCATAAATTTAGAGCTTAAAGGTTCATAGAGTCCATCCCTCTTATTTTACAGGTGAGAAAACTGAGGTACAGAGATGACCTGTCTACAATAGAATCTGGTTCTTACCAGTTTCAGCTTCTATCCCTTACATAAATTTGTCCTCTCCCTCTCCTTTCCATTGGACTACTTTTTATCCATATGAACTGATTCCTTCAAAAACCAGGTCACATAGATTCACTTAAGTCAACTACCCAGGCTGGGCCTCTTGCTAATTGGTTCAGCTGATACCCTTGACAACCCTGGAGTTAACTTTGTTAATTTATCTTTTTATTTTTTCCTCCATAAATGGACTGCAGTGGGGCCAAAATTTAAAAAAAAAATGAAAAGTCTAATTTATGGTCTAGTGGAATTTGTGTTAAACCCCAGGAAAGAAAGTCTGTATCTTTTGAGTATATGAAACTATAAAAGTGGACCCAGTGATGCAAGAGGTTCAGAAAAGTAAAGTCTCTGTCTCAGGCCTTCTTTCCCTTTTATCTTCATAAAGTAATCAGTGAAAGTAGCTGTTACTTTAAGCAAATCTTCTAAGTAGAAGAGACAGATGAGACCAGTCTTTTGGGGTCCGACAATGTGAACTAGTCCTTGTGTCTGCCAAAAAGAACAAAGAGAGCTTTACTTTAATCCTTAGGTGACCTACACCTGGCCCTCCTGCTTGCCTCCTACTACTAAGTAAGGGGTCCAAAGAAAGTCGTCCAGGTGCTTAGATCTCACTTTATTTGTGGGATCTCACGTTATTTGTGGAATCTTCACGTAGCCTTTCCTTCTGGGCAGCAGGTGGACTCACTCCATTTCTCTCTTTTCATTTCTGTCAGAGACCATCTCTGGGCTCTATTCAGTAAATGCTTTTAAGTAACCAATTGTTTCGATATTTGATTTTATTTGTGAATTTGTGAAGCTGGTGGAAAGAATTCCAAGACCGAAATTTTCCCCACTGAAATCTACAGAAACAGGATTTTTTGTATTTTGTTTTTACCCAGAGGGCAGTTTTCAAGGAGCTTGTTTTTCCTGGTTGTTCCATGAATAAGACACTTCCATCTCTTATTCCTGCTTGTCCCCCAAGACATACCATGATGCTGTCTCTTTTCAGCTCCTGACTACTGACCTTCCTTGCTTTTTAAAATGTCCAAATACTGCCTTCCCCAACTCCTTTTAATTACAATGCCTTTCCTTTATGAATTCTTTCCTTTTTATCCTTTATGTATCTTGCTTTATATATGTCTGTATGTTATTTCTTCCATTAGATTATTAGCTCCATTAGGACAGGGATGTTCTTGCCTCCTTTTGTATTCCCAGAACTCCAACGTATTAGGTAGTTAATGAATATTTATTGACTGAGGCATATTGATTATGAGGCCATCAGATGGATAGGGTATTTTACATTTTTAGTCCATCAAGATGCCATGAAATGATTGTCTCCTGTTTTTTTTTTTTTCCTCACAGAGTCAGTATCTTTATTTATTATTATTATTATTATTATTATTATTATTATCATTATTATTGGTTTCACATTTTTATAATGAACAACTTGTTTAAAAAGCTCAGGTTGACACTGTTATAATTCCTAGTAGTATCAACTCACCTTTAACTCTCTCCCCTCTCAATTTTTTGGTTATTTTGAGCTTTGCTTTAACAAGTTGATAATCTATACACAGACATATGATTCAGAAATAATTTCAGTGTCACGAATGATCACTTTCTGCCTGATCAGAGTTTACCAACTTCATTGTTTTTGTGACCTTCAAATTTTCTTTTTGAATAATGTATGCATAACATACAGATGTAAACCTTTGGAATTGTCTATAAACAGTTTTCCTCTTTCATTTCTTAGCATTAAGTCATATTTTCCAACATTTTTCATTTCCCTTTAGCACAGAAGTGATCAATTATCAATGTATATGTTGACTTGGTTTTCAAGAACTTGTTGACTTCTGTATAGGATTACTCTACCTTTCCATCTTCTGCAACAGATGCTGGCACATAAGCTGCAATTATTTTCATGGTGGTCTGTTTGTTTTTGTTCATTATGCACACTGTAAGATTATATGATTGTGTACCCCAGGAAACATTTCTTATTGCCTTGAGGTAGATACTTGATGAAAAAATTCTGCCAATTTTTTTTTTTGCCTTTCCAAGGAGAATCTGTGAATCATTCTTTCATTTAGCTGTTATTTTCTTATGTTTTCTGGTTTCATTTATAGCAACATCCATATTGACATAGCTCAATTTCTCCACTGGTATGTCTACTCATTAGTCATTGGACAAAGGTTCATATTTAAAGTATAAACAGTTCTCTAGAAATTCTTTAAAATAGTGACATTTAGTATTTTCTGTCTCCTTTTGTACCACTTTGCTACCATCACTGAAGAATAAAAAGCATTGCAAAAGAAACTCAGGGATACTTTGTATTTATGTGGGCCTTCATGATCATGGTAATTCCTCACCTGGTGGCTAGACTACTGATGAGGAATGTCTTAGTATTTAGCTAAGCTGGATGTTGGACATCAAATATATACATATACATATATATATATATATATATATATATATATATATATATATATATATATATATAATCCTGTTGCCAGCAATGTACTTGAAGTATTTCTTTGCTAAAGCTCTTTGCTAGACTTTGCTAGAGCTTGTGCTTCTTTATTGTTACTCTCAAAAACCTGAGGTCACTTCTATACAGAATGTTATGGAAAGAAAGGGACAGTTTCTTGTATATTCTGTTCCTCTCTTGCCAAAGTTATTGAGTGCATATTGAGCCAGCAAGTATCTTTTTAATATTTGATATCGTGAAGAAAATTACATTGAAAAATTTTAAGTTGACATTACTCTCATTTCTATATGAAAATGAATCACCAGACATGCTCACAGCATCATTTAATATAATCATCAGGAGTTGTTAATAAAATTTGTCCATAAAATTTAAAAAATATATTTTTAATTTATGGAATAAAGCAATCATTTTTACAACATACTATGATAAAAAGATGATTGCACATGAAACTACAAATCTACTATGTACAACTTTCTATTTCATTCAAACGTACAACAAAATTATCACATAAATTTCTTTTTTTTTCTTTTCACCCTCTGCTCTAGAGACACAAATGTGTGTATGTGTGTATGTGTATAAATTATTCTATACATTCTTCTATTTATTAGTTCTTTGGGTGCAGATAGTGTCTTTCTTCATGTGTCCTTTATAATTAATTTGGGTATTTATAATAGTCAAAAGAACTTATACACTCAAAGTTCTTAAAACAATGTTATTACTATGTACAAAGTCGTCTTGGTTTTGCTCATTTTGCTCTTTATTTTGTGCAAGTTTTTCCATGTTTTTCTAAAATCTTTGAACTCATTATTTCTTTTAGCACAATAGTATTCTATCACAATCATATACTACAACTTGTTTAGCCTTTCCTCAATTGATGGACATCTCTGCACTTTCTAGTTCTTTGACACCAGCAATGAGCATCACTATAAACATTTTAGAAAACATAGGTTACTTTCCTTTTTCTTACTGATCTTTGGAAATGACCAAATAGTGATATTGTTGGGCCAAAAGGTATATATAGTTTATGATCTTTTGGGGCCCAATTCCAGATTACTCTCCGAAATGGTTGGATTGGTTCACAATTCCACCAATAATAAATTAGTGTTTCAATTTTTCCATATCCCCTCCAACATCTATCACTTTTCCCTTCTATCATTTTGGCCAATCTTAAAAGTGTACAATGATATCTCGGGCTTGTTTTAATTTGCATTTCTCTAGTCAATAATGATTTAGAACATTTTTTCATATGACTATAAATTGTTTTGATTTCTTCATTGGAAAACTGCCTGAAATTTTAAAAATATTTATTTTTTAATACACATTGCTTTATGAATCATGTTGGATGAGAAATATCAGAACAAAAGGGAAAAATCATGGGTGAGGAAAAAATAGAAAAAAGAAGTAAACCTAGCATATGTTGATTTACAGTCAATTTTCATAGTTCTTATTCTGGATTCAGATGGCATTTTCTGTCCCAAGTCTATTGGGATTGCTTTGGATCACTGAACCTCTGGGAAGAACCAAATCTTTCATGATTGATAATCATACATTCTTGCTGTTATAGTGTATAATGTATTCTTTGTTCTGCTTGTTTTGTTCAGCATTGAGTCATATAAATCTTTCCAAAATCAGCTTGTTCATTATTTTTTATAGAACAATAATATTCTATCATCTTCATATACCACAGCTTATTCAGTCATTCCCCAATTGATGGGCATTACTCATTTTCCAGTTCTTTGTTACCAGAAAAAGAGCTTCTTACATACATTTTTGTACATGTGGTTCCTTTTCCCTTCTTTATGATTGCTTTGGTTTAGAGATCCAGTAGTGGCACTGTTGGGTCAAAGGCATGCACAATTTGATAGCCCTTAGGGCATAGTTCCTGAGTGCTCTCCAGAATAATTGGGTCATTTTATAACTCCACCAACAATGCATTAGTGTCTCAGTTTCCCCAAATTCTCTCTAATATTTATCATTATCTTTTCCTGTCATCTTAGCCAATTTGAGAGGTGTAAAGTCATCCTCAGACTTATTTTAATTTTCATTTGTCTAATCAATAGGGATTTAGAGCATTTTAAAATATAACTATAGATGGCTTTACTTTCATCATCTGAAAATTGTTCATATCCTTTAATTACTCATCAATTGAGGAATGACTTGTATTCTTATAAATTTGACATAGTTCTTTATATATTTTAGAAATGAGACTATTATCAGAAAAACTGGCTGCAAAGATTTTTCTCTAGCTTTATGTTTCTCTTTTAATCTTTTTTTCTATTGGTTTTGTTTGTGCAAAATTTTTAGTTTAATGTAATCAGAGTTGTTCATTTTGCCTTTCATAATGTTCTTTAGTTCTTCTTTGGTCATAAATTCCTCCCTTCTCCAAAGATCTGATAGGTAAATTATCCCTTGCTCTCCTAATTTGCTGCAGTGGTCTTCAAACTTTTTAAATAGGGGGCCAGTTCACTGTCCCTCAGACTGTTGGAGGGCCAGACTATAGTAAAAACAAAATCTCACACTCTGTCTCGGCCCCTCAGCCCATTTGCCATAACCCAGCAGGCTGCATAAACATCCAAGTGAGCTGGGAGGTAAAGGTTTAAAGTTTCTTTTAAACAAATCTGATTTAATGATATTCACAAGATGATATATTGGTAGTAAGCAGTCCTTGGTATTAGTCCAATTCAAATCATGATCCAAGGGTCTAAATGTTCCCATCAATGCTATGTTTTCTGAAACAAAGATGATTAGTATTCAGCACATGTAATAAGAATACAATGTTTTCAGTGCATCTTGTATCTTTCAGGACTTCAAATAGGATTTAAATGTAAGAGCAGGTTTAAGATGTCATATGATATTCAAATGATATATTTTAGGAATGAAAAGCAAAATTTTCTTATAGGAAAAAAGATGCCATAGTATAATAAAGAATTCGGTTACAAGATTAAAAAAAATGTTAAAAAATACAATAAAAAGAATTAGAATCCAATACAATAATGTGATAATCAAGTCTAAGATTTATACCTAATCTTGGAGTGATATTTGGATGCTTAAAATAATCCTCCTCCCTTTTGTTCCTCTCTGTTCTCCTTTTCCTTCCCTGTAATGTCCAGAATAGCTTTCTGGAGGATCTCTGGTCTTAGTGGAGAAGTGATGAAGTCAGGAGAGCCACCAAGAGGCTGGTCAAAAATGGAGTCTGAGTCCGAACTCGAGCTCTGTCTCCAGTCCTCTCAGCCATTAAAAACCTTAGTATGATTACATCCCTACAGCACACTGAGCATGAGCCAACTGTAGAACCATTACATCACCATATCACACTAAGTACATGCCAAATAGAGAACCATTATCTCCTCGATCTCACTGAGATCTTACCCTGCTGTAAGTATCCTTGTTTCAAGTATTCCTTTCCCAGAGTTCCCCACTATCTGTGGTCCTCTACACTTCCCCTCCACTCCTTTGGAGGGATTGGACTAGAGGGTTCCTGCAAAGGTGATTGAGAAGTGTATGCTGAGGAAGGAGAACAGTAACAACAGGATCCTGTCAGTGGAGCCCAGAATGATTTTGCCTTAATCATTAGACCTAAAAGTTTCTGCAAAGTTAGGAGCTTCTTCCCTTTCTTCTCCTTATGGGACAAAGCCTTGTTTTCTCTATGCTAGTTATGGTCCTGATGGGAATTACTTGATAATCTAAGTAGCCCTCAAATCATGACTTTGGTTTGCCCATCTTGGCTTTTCCTGCCAGAGATCCAGGGAAAGAGCCAGCATTGTCTCTCCTGAGAGGAGCATCTGAGAAGGGAGGAACTGAGAGCCCAGAGACATGGATGTCAAAGACCTGATTGAAGATCTCCAAGCAAGCCTCACTTGCTCAATCTGCTTGGGCTACTTCACAGATCCAGTACTGTCAATTGTGGCCATAGCTTTTGCAAAGGCTGTCTTAGACAGTGCAGGGTGGGAGCCCAGGAAACCTCAGCCTGCCCAGAGTGCAGAGCAGATATCAATTATGAAAGGGACTTGGTGGCAGGAGCCTGCAGCAGCTGTCCATCACCACCAAAATGCTCAGACCTCATCTAGTGCAGGCCCTTGTGGGCCTGAGCACCTGTGAGAAACATGGAGAAAAGGAGAAACTCTTCTGTGAGGAGACCACAGAATCCTCTGTGATTCCTGTTCCTTAGCCCCAGAACACAAGAATCACCACGTCCTTCTCTTGGAATAAATAAAACCAAAAAATAGAAGGTGAATGTACCCATGTAATAAGCAGCAGGCAACAATCCTGGCCTCTTCCGGCCTGCGGCTTCAGGTTCTAAAAACACAGGAGCACTCATGCATTTGGGTAGCAGAAGCCATAACTTTCACAGTTGAAGTTTCCTTTACAACACTGCGCTTTCTGGAAGGGAGATCTCAGGGGTCCAAGGGTTATACTGACTCTGGACCTGATACAGTGTCCTTCTTTTTCTTCTTCTTGCCATGTTTCTTGTGCTTCTTTTTCTTTTTTGTCTTTTCTGTGGTCTTTTCTCGCTCCTCACTGTTTTTCTTTTTCTTTGCTTTTTGTAGGTATCATAGGTACTTCTCTCAGTTTCTGCACCTTGAATGGCCAGACTGTTTGAAGATATTTTGCACAAGGAAAAGAAAGGCTTCTTGTTGGGTTTTTTTGTTTTTTTTTTTTGGCCTAATACAGTTGAATCCAATGAACATTTATTAAATACCTGCTGTACAAGTCACTTTGCTAGGGGAAAGATATTTATTCCCTCTCCCTCAAATGATCATATATACAGCTTGCATACACTCCCTTTAGAATGTAAACTCTTTGCCATTAGTTTTCTCTAGCAAAGTATCTTGTACATACATACAACAGGTACTTAATAAAAGCTGCTTTCCAGTACCTTCACCTCTTTAATATATCTAGTTTTTGCATGTTTAGAAAGTATGTTCCTGGAGGCCACGGACTGCTTCTACCTTTCTTTGTATCTTCAAATCAGCAAAGTACCTGGCACATAGTAATGGTTTAATATTTTTATATTTAATATATGTTTAATATATATTTAATATATGTTTATTGATTGGGAAGGAGAGTAAAGAACTGGAGTTAACTTGTGAAGGGCTTTAAAAGCCAAGCTGAGGAATTTGTATTTTATGTTAGGCAGTTAGAATGGTTCAGTGGTTAGAGTACAGGGCTTTGCCTCAGGAAAACTTGAGTTCACATCTGCTTTAGATGTGAACTTTTTAGTTTTTTTTGACACCGGCCAAGTCCCTGGCTATTTCTATTTGCCTCAGTTTTCTAATCTGTAAAATAGAAGCAATAATAGCACTTATTTTCCAGGTTGATTGTAAGGATAAATTGGGACAATATTTTTTAAATCTTAAAGTTTGCAAATCTTAAAGTCCTATCTAAATATGAGCATTACCCTAGAAGCAATATGGAACTATTGAGATTTTGAGTAACAGAATTAACTTGTTCAGATGGTGCATTAAGTCCTTACAAGTATACATTATTCATGTCCTTTTATACCCCAAGAAGAAAATGAGATTGTAGTATTGAACCTCTGATCTAAACAAGTACTACAGACATTTAGTAACCAGCTGAATATTACCAGGAAAGAAAAGGAGTCTATTGTTTTCTTCAAATGAAATTTTTTCATTAGCACAAATTTTTTCATTGCCTATTCAGTTGACCAGTGGCAACAAAGATAAAAAAAAAAAAAGATTGTTTATTATGTTGGATATGTTGGATATTACTGTAGTAAAGAAGATGAAATGATAATTATGCATTAAATCTAATCTTTTAAGGCAGAGAAGCAAGAGGCTACAATTAAAGATAAATATTTCTTTAAGCTTGTTGTAAATTAGTTTGGGCAAGCTGGTCTCCGAATTAGTTTGGAGAGAAGGGACCTAGGTCAGACGATGAGGTGTTTCAGCTGTGGTATTTTGCAAGACTCTTTTGCGCTGGGTCCAGATGTTAGATTGGGAACTCAGCTAATTGGTTAAATCTGTTCCACTGATTGGCAAGAGTTATACTAGATTTAGTAGAGCTGGGGACTAACTTTTTTCAGCTCTCCTGTACTTAGCTGACTTGCTGTATGACCTTGTGGGGGGGTAGGATAGGGTGGGATGGGGAATCTTTAATTTCCCTGGGTCTCAATTTCTCCATCTTAAAAAAGAATACTTTATAATGTTTTTCATATGTACACATCACAAGCTATAATGAAACAATCTCCATAAAATATACTTATTCTTGGGGTGGGGTAAGGTTATATTATTGAGAGAGTCAGTATAACCAATTTAACAAATGAGGGCCTAAGGCTATTTTGGCAAGTTATCTGCAGAAGCAACATTCTGATTAATTAGGTGTTTGTTTTTTTTAAAATACATAGTGGAACCTTACAGAAATACTATTGCTATAGAACACAATTCTATAAAAGATTGACTTATTTTGGTCTCCATTCAAGGGGGTTTATTATAGAAAGACCTCATTCAAAAGTGCCTTTAAATATAAAGTTTCAGGATATACTAAGGATGGCATTACAAAAAGGCTCAAAGGCAATATAGATTTGGTTAACACTATGTAATTCCCATACTATGTATTCTTAGAGTGTTGATACATAAAAGAAAGCCCTGTCTTCCATAAGAAGGGGATTTGGGACTCCAAGAACTTTCAGAATTCAAAAACTTCTTAAAGATATAATCATAGCTTGTGCTTATATAGTACTTTATGATATGCAAAACTTTTTTTACACAAAAAACTTAGTAGGCATGTAAGGCATTTATTCAGAATTTAAGTTAAATAATACAACACTAAACAGAATGCCTAAACTCCACTTAAATTTAAACTAGACTTAGTTTCAAATCACAGCATTTTTGAACTACAAAGGGATGTTAGAGATATTTGGTTGAGCTCTGTTATTTCTCAAATAAGGTAAATCACAAATGAGGTTATGAGTTACCCAAAGTCACATAGATAATTGTGCAAAGTAGGTAACTAGAAATCCCAGCTCTGACTCCCTGTCTAACATTTTTTTCCAGTTTGCTATGTTGGCACTCATTTTAAATCTTTATGCTGTTTGCACATATTTTCTTTAATAAAAATGGTCTCTTTACTATGGGTTATATGGATGTTTAAGGAGGTCCAGCATATCTGGCATGAGGGATTGCCAAATCCTTTTCAGGGTTACTCATCCTCCTTTGGTCTACCTGGCACTCACTTTTCACTTTTGGCTCTAAGGAGCTGTAGCATAGTGGTCACATCCTGGCAAACTATTTTGGCAGAAAAGCTAAACCAGGTTGAGTGTAATTGTTGAGCCACAAATCCATTGGTGAAGGGAGTGGTTACCCCAGTATGTGGAGACTTCCCCTGTGGAATGGGTGGATAACAATTTGTTCCAATATCCACAAAGGTGGTTGAAGCAACCATGGTGGAGTGTTTAGTGCTTAGTGGATGTTGAAGATGCTATGGACATTCATTGGATGCCATGGCCATCCCACTGTATCTTGGTCTTCCTGATTTTTGCCAGTCTTTCTGATTTTTGTTTTGCCCCTGGACTTTGATCACCCTGGAAGAGAGAATGAAGTTGAGGACTTTGTGCAACTCTGCTTTTCTTTAATCCAATTCATATGCAAGTAAAGATATCACCATATGATATCATTGATCTTTGAAAACAAAGGACAAAACAGTAATATTATACAATGATAAGGAAATTGCAAGTGGAATATCTGAAGAGACAGATCATTTTAAAATTATCCATCTAATACATCTATAGTATATTTGCTTTTTAGGTGTTACCATTCCAGAAGCTGTGGATGCCTTTTTGTCTGAGATGTTGTAGAACAGAAGTGTCAAACTCTGGGGCAAAACTCTCTGAACCTGAAGCAGATTAAAATGTTATTTGGAAATGTTTAACAAATTAAAAAAAACAATACAATATAGATAATGCTGATTTCTGGTTTCTAAATCAATGTGAGAGCCAGAACATCTTTTTTCTATTTGAATGTGATATCACTGTTATAAAAAAAATTTTAATGAGCTTTTCTTGGTCTTTACCCTTCTTGATTGTTTTTCTCTGTTGGTCTCTTCCTATTTAATTCCTCCTTCTTAGCCTTCTTTGCTGTGTGTTCATCTATGTCACACTGTCTAATTATTGGTTTACACTAAGGCATCCTCTTTCTCTCCTTCCCCTAGTGACTTCATCAACTCATTAATTTATCTACTCTATCTGTGCATATGATCTCACATCTGTATATCTAACCCTAATCTCTCTCCTGATCTACAATCTCAAAACACTAGCTGCCTGTTGGATATTGCTAGCTGGATGTTCTGAAGGCATCTTATTTGGCTTTTTATTTTCAAAATATATGCATAGTTTTCAGCATTCACCCTTGTAAAAGCTTATGTTCCAAATGATTTTTTCTCTCTTCTTTTCCTTATCCTTTTCCCTAGATGTCAAGTAATCCAATATATGTTAAACATATAAAATTCTTCTATACATATTTCACAATTATCATGCTGCATAAGAAAAATCAGATCAAAAAGGAAAAAAAATGAGAAAATAAAATGCAAGCAAACAACAACAACAACAACAACAAAAATAGAAATACTATGTTATCTACACTCAGTCTCCACAGTGCTTTTTCTAGGTGCAGATGGCTCTCTCCATCACAAGACCATTGGAACTGGCCTGAATCTTTGCTGTTGAAAAGAGCCACATCCATCAGAATTGATCATCACATAATCTTGTTATTGTTGTGTAACATGTCCTCTTGGTTTTACTCATTTCACTTAGCATCAATTCATGTCTCTCCAGGCCTTTCTGAAATCACCCTGATGATCATTTCTTACAGAACATTCGTTAACATACGTTACATTCATATACCATAATTTACTTAGCCATTCTCCAAGTGATGAGCATCCATTCAGTTTCCAGTTCCTTGCCACTACAAAAAGGGCTGCCACAAACATTTTTGCACAAGTGAATTCTTTTTACTTTTTTATGATCTTTTTGGACTACAGACCCAGTAGAGACATTGATGGATCAAAGGATATGCACAGTTAGCCCTTTGGGCATAATTCTATATTGTTCTCCAGAATGGTGGATCAGTTCACAACTCTACCAACAATGTATTAGTGCTCCAGTTTTCCCTTCTATATTGATCATTATAATTTCTTGTCATCTTCGCCAATCTAAGGGGGTATATAGTGGTACCTCAGAGTTGTCTTAATTTGCATTTCTCTGATTGATAGTGATCTAGAACATTTTTCATATGACTAGAAATGGTTTTAATTTTTTATATGAAAATTGGAGGATGTCTTGTATTCTTATAAATTTGAGTCACTTCTATATATTACATATATATGTATATACATATACATATATTACATATACATACACATATATGTATGTATATATATCAGAAACCTTAGATGTAAGTCCCCTTCCTCCCCCCCCCCCTTTACTGTTTCCCTTTTAATCTTGTCTGGTTTTGTTTGTACAAAACTTTTATTCATTTTGCATTCCATAACATAGTTTAGTTCTTTTTTGGCCACAAATTCCTTCCTTCTCCACAGATCTGAAAGGCAGATTATCCTTTGTTCTTCTAATTTGCTTATAGCATCACTCTTTATGTCTGAATAATGAACCCATTTCAACCTTATCTTAGTAAAGCATCTCATTAGGATTCAAAATGTCCAAAGCAGACTCTTCCTTCCCTAATACTTGAAGGATCATAATCCTTCAAGTTTTCTAGGACACAATCTTGATATCATTCTCAATTTCTCACTCTCATTCACATGTATAATCATTTGCTTTTATCATTTCTTTGCCAAAATAATTTGCCAAATCTTTTATTCATTCCTTCTCCTTCTGCTATATTTAAATCTTGTACCTGAAAATCAAGTTTTCCATTCAGCTTTGATGTTTTTATCAAAAATATGTGAAAGTTCTCTAATTCCTTCCTCTTGTGCGAAGGATTATACTGAGTATGGGGATTCTTGGTTGTAATTCTATTTCCTTTGTTCTATAGAATATCATATTCCAAGCCTTCTGATCTTTTAATGTAGAAGCAGCTAAATCTTATATTATCCTGACTGTGTTATCTGATATCCCTGATTTTGAAATTGTTTCTTTCTGATTGCTTGCAATATTTACTATGTAACTTGGAAGCGCTAGAATTTGGCTATAATATTCCTGGGAGTTTTTATTTTGGGAATCTCTCTAAGATCCTTGTTAAAGTACAGGTTGAACTGAATAGCTTCTGAGCAGTTTCCCAACTCTGAGATTCTGTTTACCAAGACCTATCATTTGTCTTCAAACTGTAGTTTCCATGTCTCATCTTTGCCATTACTTTTATTACCAGGATTCTTTCAATTTTTATTTTACCTTCTGGTTCTAGAATATTAGGGCAGTTTTCCTTAATAAATTCTTGAGAAATGATATCTAGGCTATTTTTTGGATCATGGTTTTTTATGTAGTCCAATAATTCTTAAATTATGTGTTCTCAATCTATTTTCCAGGTCAGTCTTTGTTCCAATAAGATATTTCACATTTTATTCTATTTTTTTCAATTTTCTTTTATCATTTCTTGATGTCTCCCAGAGTAAATAACTTCCATTTGCCTTTTAAAATAATGCTTTTAAAGGAGTTTTTCTCTTCAGTGAATTTTTGTATATCTTTTCCCATTTGGTTGATTGTACTTTCAAAGGAGATTTTCTCTTCAGTGGATTTTTGTGCTGCCTTCATCTTTGACCTATTCTGTTTTTTTTTTTTTTTTTTGAGGTGTTATTTTCTTCACTATATTTTGTCCCTCTTTTACCAAGCTATTGACTCTTTCCCTCCACAATTTTCTTGTATCACTCTCATTTTTTCCCCTTTATCTATCCTATTCAATTTTGGAAATCTTTTAATGATCTCTTCAGGAGTTCTTTTTGGGCCTGAGACCAATTCATATTTTTCTTTGAGGCTCTGCATAAAGAAGTTTGGACTTTGTTGTCTCCCTCTGAGTTTGTATTTTAATTTTCCCTGTCACCACAGTAACTTTCTATGATTAGGTTCTTCTTTTCTGTCATTTGTTCATTTTACCCAGCCCATTTCTTGACTTTTAACTTTATGTTAAAGTAGTATTTTGCACCAAGAGTGGAGTCACTGTTCCAAGCTTTTGGTTTTTCGTGCTATTGTTCAAAGCTAGTTCTGGGAGCCTGTAAGTTTTCAGTGCTTCCAATATGATATGGCCTAAGGAGAGGTTTGGGCATTGTTCTTCTGGGTTATGCTCTGATCTGTAAGTAACCACAAATACCCATCACAATGCAACAAAATCCTGTACCAAGTGCCAGAAAAGGGATTCTTATAATTTCCTTCTGACAAATTGTCCAACTACCTTATGATCTGTGGAGCTCTAGAAGTCACTACTTCTGATTTAGTTGTCCCAAAAGCCTAAACTTGTCAATGCTCAGCATTGCTGGCTTGCTGAAGAATTTAAAAACAAAATAGACCAAATGGTAAAAGAAGCACAAAAATCCAACGAAGAAAACTCCTTAAAAAGGAGAATTGGCCACATGGAAAAATATGTGCAAAAATTCATTGAAGACAACAACCCATTAAAAAGCAGAACTGACTAAATAGAAATGTGCCTGTGCTAGACTGTATTCCATACTTACCCTAGTGTCCTAGTGTGACAGTCTTTTCCTGCCAACCTTCTCAGTTTTTGAAAAAAATCTTTCATTCTGTCTTTTTATAGGTTTTGACACTGTAGAATTCATTTTTAGGCATTATTTTAAATTGTTTGAAGAGGAATTTGAGAGAGCTCAGGTAAGTCTCTGACTTGATTCCTTCCACTATCTTGGCTCCAACCTCCTCTCCCATTTGTGGTTTTCTAAATCAATAAGTGATCCTGCTGGAACCATTTCTATTTGAGTAGAATTCACCCATGTTTAGGCGGCCAGATCTCATGGATCCAAATCTAGATACTGCCATTGTTGATACTTATTGAAGTTTCATGGAGTCATGAACATTTGATCTTGAGGAATCGTACCCCTGGACTTTTTTTTAATCTCTCCTACCAAATGGGGATTAAGCATTTTACAATTTATTTTTGTACCTTCCATTAAGCTTTGCTCAAGACTTCGTAGATTTTCATGGAAAGAGTGAATGAATAAATGACATGAAACTTGGTTTTGAGGGGGTTGGGTGGGGGAAGAGTTTTATACTTAGTCGCTTATGTATTCTTTGTCAAACACTGAAATATAATCATGGCTATGTAATAGGAAGTGGTAGAAGTAGGAGTAGAATAAAATAAAAAAACTTCTAAGTTCGTATTAAATTAAATCTTTGTATTTATGGACTTAAGTCAGCAAGCACCAGCTGCTACTGAGAGGGAGGGAACAAAAGATGAGCCAGAAAAGCAATTAGTGATGCTAAAATATATACTTCCAAGCTGAGAAAGTGTCCCTGTATGGCATTTGAGAAAGCCTAAGATTGATTCCAGGCTTGATATCCTAAAAGGAAAGGAATCCACTGAGCCTTGGAAAAGGAAGGTAAAGAATATCCATTGTTTTAACCAAGTGTCCTATTAAGACTATTTCCATTGCTCAGCTCTTAGATCTCATAGGTAATAATGATAAACAGAGATTTCAGTATCTCTCTGTATAGGATGTATGGGAAAAGCAGGCAGTATTTGGTATCACATCTGTAGGCTATAGGATATGACAAACCAGTCTTGTAAGTTAATACAAATTCTGCAGAAAGAGAAAAGCCTCACATGGGACCCATCCTTACTGCTTCAGATATGAGGTGCTACTAACATGGATAACTTTGAATCTTTCCAATTTTGGATCCAACTTGGAAACTAGTGCTAACTATATTAAATTTGACTTGATGTAAATGGAAAAAATTCCTTACAATTAGAGCTATTCAAAATTGGAATGAGTTACCTTGGGAGTTAGCGAGTCTTCCTTTTCTAGAGGTCTTAAAACAAAGGTTGGATGGCCACTGTCAAGTATTAGAATAGGTTCTTGTTAAGGTACAGATTGAACTGAGTAGTTTCTGAGCAGTTTTCCAACTCTGAGATTCTGTTTACCAAGACCTATCATTTGTCTTCAAAATGTAGTTTCCATGCCTCATCCTTGCTATTACTTTTGTTACCAACCTGATCCTACACCTTTTTATTTCTTGCCTTGATTACTGAAAAATGCCCATTTTTTCTACCTTTAGTATGTCCTGCACACAAAACAGATAATTCTTTCTAACATGAAAGGCTTTCAACCTTTAATCTAAAGTTTCCAAGGTCCTTCTGTGCCTGCAGTATAAAGACTGTTTTTTCTCCTCTGGCAATGAGTTTGGAGTTCAAATCCAGCCTTGATTACCTATCAACTTTGGGCAATTTATCTAACTTCTTTCTGCCTTACTTTCCTAAACTATAAAATAATGATAATAGTCTCTATCTCCCAGGTGGTGTGAGGAACAAATGAGATAATGTTTGGAAAGTGCTTAGTACAATGTCTGGCACATAATAGGCAATTAATAAATACTTGTTTGTTACTTTCCTTCCATCTCTCTTCATTACTTCTCTAAGGTACACAAAGGGAGGGCAAACAGAGCCCTGGGCTGGGACTGTGCCTAGAATACAGACAAAACATTGATCTATACACCTTCTCTACATATATCTCCTTCAAGGCATTGCAGATAGAATCTTCTTGCCCTTTCTGATTCTCATTGTGATTTGTTTCTAAAAAAAAAAAAAAAAAAAAGCCCAAAAAACAAAAAACTGCATTGTGGAAGATCATTTTTTAAAAGATCATTTGTATAACATAATTACAATTTTTTTACCTTTTCCTAGACAATTTTGCTCTTTAGTTAGATCATACTCGGCTCTGCCCAAATCTTTCTTTTGAGCTGCCCAATTCCTGATGTCAATCTAAAATACACATTTCCATATAAAAAACATAAACCATTTGTCCATGTTAAGTTCCTTAAAATTAATCTTTGACATTGTCTCTTATATGTTAAATTTTCTATTAAGTTTGAGTTTGGTTGAGAAAAAGTCTTGAAAATCTGAAAGTTCATGGAATGTAATTTTTTATTATTATGGATAGTTTTGTCGGATATGATATTTTTGGTCACAATCCTAGTGATATCTATGATTCCAGGATCTGTGGTTTTTTAGTGTGTTTGCTGATAAGCTCAGTTCAATTGTAATTGTACTTCTAGTATATTTGACATTTTTTTCCTTGTTTCTTGCAAAATTTTCTCTTTTATCTGGAATTTTTGAAATTTGGCAATAATATTACTATGTATTTTCTACAAAGGATCTCTTTGAGACTTTGTTTCTTTCCTTTTTTGTTTCTTCTTTCTCTTCTAGTTCTATCATCAATTTTCTTAGGTTATTTCTTGCATTATTGTGTCAAGGTTATTTTTTTGGTCACAACTTTTAGGCAGTTCAATTATTATTATTTTTTTTTGTTTTTTTTCTTTTTGATCTGTTCTCCAGATCTGTTGTTTTTTCTTAGAAGATGTTTCACATTCTGTTCTATATTTTTCATTCTTTATAGTTTGTTTTGTTATTTGTCTCATGGCTTCACTGACTTTCCCTTGCCTAATTCTAATTATGAAAGAATTATTTTCTTCTTTAAGACTCTGTCTTTTCTAATGGGTTTTTCATAATCTTGTTTTTCTTGATTTTTAAAATTTTTATTTTTCCCCCAATATCTCTAATTTGATTTTTAAAGTCTTTTTTTGAGTCCTTCCATAAATTAATTCACATTCCTGACTTCTTTCTTATTTTTGTTATGGTTAGATTTATCTAGCTCTGAGAGTGAAAATATTGAAGTCCTCTAGTAGTATGGTTTTACAATTTATTTCCTCTTGTAATTCATTTAACTTTAAGAATTTGACACTATGCCATTTGTTATATATGTGTTTAGTATTCTCCCCCCCCCCCCCAGGCTGGAGTTAAGTGACTTGCCCAGGGTCACACAGCTAGGTGTGTTTAGTGTTGATATCACTTCATTGTCTATGGTGACTTTTAGAAAGGTGCAGTTTTTCTGCTTATCTCTTTTAATTAATTCTGTTTTTGTTTTGGCTTTCTCATGATTGCTATCCCTGCTTTTTTGCTTTAGTTGAAGTATAATAGATTCTGCTCCAGCCTCTTATTTTAACAGTGTCTTTCTGTTTTATGTGTTTCTTGTAAACAGCATGTTGTTGGATTTTAGTTTCTAATTCATTCTGCTGTGTGCTTCCATTTTATGTGAGTTTATCACATTTATGTTCCACCTATATTATTATTAATTGTGCGTTTCTATCCATCCTATTTTCTTCTGATTATCTTTTCTCTTTGTTTCTCTCTCATTGTTTCCCTTCACAAAACTCTATTTTGTTTCTTATCACTTCCTCCCTTACTAAGCCCTCTGTTTCTATCCCCATTTTCTCATCCTTTTCCCTCTCTTACTTACCTTCTGTGCAAAATAGACTTCTGTAACCAACTGAGAGTGTTTATATATTTTCCTCTTTGAACCAATTCAAATGTGTGAGTATCAAGCATTTCCTGTCCCCTTACAAATTTCCCATTCCAATGTAAAAGATCTTCCTTCCATGACTCATTTATGAAATCTTTTCTATTCTTTCTTGTCTTCTTCAATTCTCTTAGAGATCCTTCAGTTTAAGCCATCTATTTTTTTGGAGATCATCTCAACATGCCCACTATGTAGAGTCTTTCTAATTGTCCTAATAAAGAAAAAAAAATCTTAGGAGTTACATGTTATTTTCTCATATAAGAATGTAAACAGTTTAATCTTATTAAATTCCTTATTACTTGTCTTTCCTATTTATCTTTTTAAGCTTCTTTTTGAAAGTCAGATTTTTCTATTCAGCCCTGGTCTTTTCATCAGGAATACTTGAAAGGTTTTTTTTTTTTTTTTTAACATATCTATTTCCCCCCAGAGGATTATATTCACTTTTGCCTAGTAGATTATTTTTGGTTTTAATCCTAGCTCTTGTTGCTATTGCTTCTGTCCAGCTGATGTTGTCACCATGTGTACTTGAGGTTACCCCCCCTCCCCCAAATCATAGTTTCACTGTCCCTTCCTTCAATTTTCTAAGTATATGCCACATCTTGTGTGACTCTCGCTATGGGTTCCATATTATTTGCATGTTTTTTTCTCATTGCTAAAAATATTTTCTCTTTGACTGAGAGCCTCTGGAATTTGGCTATTATATTCCTGAGAACTTTCATTTTGAGGTTTCTTTCAGGAAGTGATTGGTGGGTTCTTTCAATTTCCTTTTCCCTCTATGGTTCTAGGACATTGGGGTAGTTTTCTTTGATTATTTAACGAGATATGATGTTTGTGTTCTTTCTTTGATCATGACTTTTAGCTTGTTCAATCATTCTTAAATTCTCTCTCCATATAAATTGTTTTTCCAATGATATATTTCACATTTTCTTCTATGTTTTTGTTCTTTTGACTTTGTTTTATTGTTTTTTGATGTCTCTTGAAGTTATTAACTTCAATATTTAAGAAATTATTTTCTTCAGTGAGCTTTTACATTTCTTTTCCCATTGACCAATTTTGCTTTTTAAGAAGTTTTTTCTTCATTGAATTTTTATTTTGGTCATTTTTTTTAAGTCGCTATTTTCTTCAGGATTTTTTGTGCCTCTTTTTCTAGCTGTTATCTTTACATATTTTTTTCATCCTTCTCATATATTTTTTAGTTTTTTGTACCATTATCATTTAATTTTTTTTAATCAATTTTTGTTTCTTCCAGAAATTCTTGTTGTATTTGTGTCCAAATCACATTTTTTCTTTGAGACTTTACTTGAAGTTGTTTTGACATCATCTTCTTGCTTTGTATCTTGATCTTCCCTATCATTATAGTAGATTTTTATGGATAAGTTCTTTTTTTTTTGCTGCTGTTTCCTAATTTCCCTCTCAACTTCAAAATATCTGTTAAAGTTGACTTCTGTTCCTGGAGTGAGAGTGGGATTTGGGGTGAGGGTGTGTGTGTATGTGTGTGTGTGGGCCCAGTCTCAATTTCAGATTGCAATTTTTAGAGTTAATTCTGGGGATTTTGAAGTTTGAAGCATTTCTGGAGTGTGATCTGGGGAGAGTTATGACCTTTCACTCTTGTTCTTATCCAGGAAGGCCCTTGATTCTTTGCAAATATCATGACTTCTCTAGGACCATTTTCCCTTGTGATCTAAAGCTCTTCACCCTGGAACTGTGGCTTGGCAGTGACCAAAAGTTGGCCAAACAGTGCCCTGTCATATGCCCAACACTTGCACAGAGATACTCTGTAATTTCTTTGTGACGAGTTGCCAACTTCATTTACCATCTGTGGCTCGAGATTTCCTGAATTTGTTGTTGCTATTGCTTCTGTCCAGCTGATGTTGTCACCATGTGTACTTGAGGTTACCCCCCCTCCCCCAAATCATAGTTTCACTGTCCCTTCCTTCAATTTTCTAAGTTGACTTGCAATGGAAAAATATCAGTTCTTCCTTCAACTACTAGTGTCTTCCTCCTGAAATTATCCTGTATATATTTTGATTACACATATGTATGTGCATATTGTCTCCTCTAATAAGAATTTAAATTTTTGAGGGCATTGTACTTTTTTCTTTGTGTTCTCACTACTTGATGCAAAGTTGATTGATAGATTCAATTTCCAGGATTATATTTATGTTTAACTTCTTTTCTTAGAACCACACTAAAACAGGAATGTTTTATGTCTGTTAGGTAGAAATTCATGTCTTCTTTTATCACTTTTTGTGAAGTTCTACTGGAGAATTATATGCCATTTTTAGTATTTAGTAATTAGTGAAGTTTTTAGTAATTTAAGAACAGTTTTTAGTAATGGCATACAAATTCTCCAGCAGAATATTAGAATATCTATAATTAGATGGGAGTGATCCTGCTTTTCCTTGAAATTGAAAACCATACCTTAATTTTTCACAAAGATATAAATTTAGTTCAGTGGAACTACTTATTTTGGTCATATGTATATATTTGACAGCCAATCAATCTACTGCTGATAGGTATACCTGTCTAAAATTGGGCAATTAGATTAGACAAAATGCAGAAAACCACGAAAGGCCTTTTGGCACCAATTGATTGTTGATATTTTGAAAGATGTTCATTCAGGTGAAGTTACCTGTCATTGTTATGAGCACCAAATGTAAAACAATGAAACCTATCCCTTGGAATGTACCCATGAGAAAGCCATAAGAACTTCTATTTGAGAAGTTAGAATACCCAAGAAGACAAAGAAATTAGTTCCCACTTGGACAGGGCCTGTTTATCCTACTTACCCAAGCAAACAGACTAAATGGCCTAAAGCTATTTTAAAATGTTTCTCCACATTTAAACAAGACATCCACTTAAACAGTTATTTGTTTCTGAAGATGGGCAATTTAATACCTTTATATTAAGAATGTGACTGATTTGTTAACAGATTTGGCAATTATACATCAAAATGACAACTGTCCTCCCTACTCTTAATTGCATTATTACAAAAAAGTAGGGAGGACAATTTCAGAGAATGCAGCCTAGAAAATTGCATATATATATTCTCCCTGATAATTCAATCATTGCATATTATACTAATGGAACTCCTTTTTGGAGTTCAAAGCCTGTTTCAAAGCCTATAGCATAATTCTTTTGCATTTTCTTGATGAGAGAAAAATCTTTGAACTTGGAGAGCAACTTTTTAGAAGCAGCTAAAAGTCTTTTGACTTCCAGTCTGTGAAATAAGAAGGGTTATTCTGTGTAACCTCCCCCTCCCCCTAAATATACCCTCAACCTAGCCCTCTATTATTGTTTAAAAAAATACACTGCATTATTACTAAAAAGTAGGGAGGACAATTTTCTTCCATGCTTTGTACTATAGTAATATTGCTGAAATTTCAGGTGACTAAGTTGAAATAAAACATTTATTTAGTTGCATAACTTTTTACTATCTAGTGTCATATATATGCACATCACACATCTATCAATTTATGTATGGTATATGCATATTATACAGACCTGTACATATATTTGAAACTTTTGTGGAAGATATTGGCAAAATCCATTAGCACACTAAGCCAAAACCATTACAACATTTGCAATACTTCCCACTTTTTGCCATATCCCAATTTAATAAAATGTCTTTTGGCTTCCTTTTGGGTTTCTATAACTTTTTAGTATATACTTTAGTATAGGTCAACAATTATAATCATATATTGACCTTGCAATATACAACTTTAATGATGTGTTACTATGTAGCAACCCTTGGATAGGTCTTCCAAAGGTAGTGTTTTATAATTGTCAACTGGCATGTTCAAACTAACCTCAAAGACTGAGATATAGTATTAACAAAGGAATTGTTAAGGACAAAATTATCATATGTATGGTGAAGAAGAAGGGTAGTATCCAGAACTCTTTAAAACTTTTCATGAATAATAAGTTTAAACATATTGGCACAACAGTTTTAAAGTGATTTTAAAAATATGTGTGTTGATTTATAAACTCAGAAGAAGCCTAATCTTATAGAGGAGTTCACATAATGGAAATATATGGGATATAGGTGAAATACTATAAAAATACTATAAAGACCTAGGGATCAATGAAATGAAACCTATGTTTTACATCTTTACCTACAGAACTGTTTATCTTGGAAGTGTCCAAAAATAAAGTGAAGATATGAATAAAAAAATAACACTTCAGAAAAGGTGAGGGAGAATTTTGAGAAAAAGTAAGGTTGGACTTTATGTAACTTTAAAACTTATGAAACATCATGGGAGCAGTCTGGTGGTTATTTTTGATTTTTGACTTAGGGGGGCTGTCATGGTCCAATTCAGTTACCTTTCTCTAGAAGTTCTGGCACAAGTAAAATAAAAACACATTTTAGTTTTTGATCTTTTAGATCATTTTAACTTTACTCTCAGAACACTATGGAAGCAAGTGTTTTTTTTCCTTAGGTAAACATTTTTCTAAGAGAATCTCCATTGTTTTTTGGATATTTTAAAAGGTATCCTCCTGATATATCTTTTTTGAAGTGTTTTTCATAATTCAGGCTGCTGTCAAATTCTTAATTCAGTGGGGGTGTTTTGAGAGAGATTTATGGTAAACCTAAGTCCTATAATTGCCACTTTCTTGGAAAACAGGAATGAAGCATCATTTGTAAAAGATGTATCAAGCTAGAACACGCATTCTCATCTTGGTGTTTTGTTTTTTTTTCTTTGACATCCTTACTTTTTTTTTTTTAAAGAGAGAAGTATTTCAGAAAGAATAGTGCCTTATAGATAGAATTTTTATTCTAGAAACGTATTCCTAAGAGCAAATCCCATGGGCACCATGACAGATTTTAAGAGTCTCCTTAAACCACAAACATTTCTCCATCTCCTACATCAGTCATTCCCTTGTACCAGAAATGAAAGCATATGATGAGTGAACAGATAATAAGTTTTTGTGGTAACTTTTCCAGAAACACCTGCTTCTATTAGCATGGGTCCACTTTATTTAGGGGTTTGGATAGCAATAAACAGATGTGTTTTTCATTATAATAAAGTGGGCCTCAAAAGCTAGTTGAGCAAATATGTCAAATAAAGGTGAATAAAATTGCTGAACAAAGAATGCTTTTTATATACAGTGCAAACATCTTTTAACAGAATCTTTTAACTACTCTGAAAAATACTTGAAATAATATAGATTTAAACTGATAAACTAATCATAATTTAAATATATTTAAAGCAAACTAATTTTTTTTGAGTCTTGTATTTGTAATTCACTAATGTAGCCCATTCCTGGAACTTTACCATAAGGTTTGTAATCAAATGGGGCTTGTTATTGGCAGATTATCTTCCCAGATCTCAGATTATTTCCCCTAAATTTTGTGAAGTTTGGGTATCTTGACCAGGAAGCAAACTGCCAGTGCTACTGACATTGAATTCCAAGCTTTCTCTCACTTTTGAAAAAAAGGGCTAGGAATAAGAGATGAGGGAACTAGTTATTAAAATATAGCCATCTTTTACTTGTAGTTTTCCTGGAAATCTTGACTTTATTGAGAGAATGATGAATGCTGACAAGTAATTTGATGTTTTGAGAAGCAAAAATTTCCTGGAATTAAAGGAATTTTCAAGTGGAAATGGAATACCACAGTAACCTATACACCATGCAGCACATTATGAAAGGTTAAGAAATTTATCCTTAAGGTTGTGATAGATATGATTCCAAAACCTGGGAATTTGCTTGGCTCCCCATTAAACACCAAGGTCTTGAAAGCCAATCTGTGGACTATAATAAAAGTTTAGCTTTAAAAAAATGACTGCTTATCAAACAAAATATCTAATGAAGTAAAAGTGTGATTTTGTAATGAATTAAAGAGTGTGCTAAAATCTTGTGAACTCAGTGACAAGTCATGTAAATTAAGTGAAAAGGGTGATATATGTGCTTATTAGAATTTTAAAATAAGTTAAAAGTTTTAAGATTAATTTTTAAATCAGAAAATTTACTTATTTTATTTGGTTCTACTTAATTTTTATAGCACTGCACCTGATCAATTTACTTTGTTGCTTGCCCCAATGTTTAATGGAGATATAGACAGAAGGAAACAGAAGAAGACAGATCTTAGAAGTATAATAGAAGGTAAGACAGTGAGTCAAGACTCAGGGTCATATTTTGGCTCTGCTACTTCCTAGATATGTGAACTTGGATTGGTCTAACTTTCCTTTTCTTTTCTACTGTTTTCTCATTTGTCAAATTGAGGGACTTTGACTAGATTCAATTTAGCTAAATTTGTTTAGCTCTGCCCTTCTGGGATTTACCTTTTATTGGAGGATGTGACACTTAAGCAGATGAGTGCAATACAATTTCAGGGTAGTTTAAAAGCACTTGCAACTTTGAGAAATTAGGAAAAATTTCCCATAGGAGGTGGTATGTGAGTTGAAGTGAGTTCCAAAGGAAGCTAAAGACTCAAAGAGTTGGAGATAAGGAGAGAAAGCATTCAAGTATAGCTGGTACAAAGGTAGGAATTTTGGGAAATAGCAAATAAATAAGGATGGCTGGAATGTAGAGAGCTAGTTGGGGAGTAATGTGAAACAAATTTGAAAGATAAGGCTAGAGCCAGATTATGAAGGGTTTTCTATACAAAATGGAGATAATATATATTTTATCCCAGAGGCAATAGAGAAAGACTGAAGGTTCCTGAAGAAGGAAGTATCAGAACTGTACTTTAGGAATATAAATTTAGTAGTTAGAGGATTAGAGAAAGGAGATACTGTAAGCAAAAAGTACAGTTAGGGGGGCAGCTAGGTGGTGCAGTGGATAGAGCACCAGTCCTGAAATTAGGAGGACCTGAGTTCAAATCAGATCTCAGATACTTAATACTTCCTAGCTGTGTGACCCTGGGCAAGTCACTTAACCCCAGCTTCAGGGGGGGAAAAAAGTACAGTTAGGAGCCTACTATAATAACACAGGTGGAGATTAATGGATTTGGGGTACTTGTGAGGGGTGAGAGGGAGAAATTGCAAAAGATGAGGCTGAACTGACAAGACTAGGTGACTCAATATGATGGGAAATTGAAGAAATAAAGGATGATTTAGAGGCTGTGAATAAACATGAGCGACAAAGTATGGCTGTAGGCCAAATGGACAATGAAGTGTACAATTGGATCTATGGGTAAATGAAAGCCTACCTGAACTTATTCCACAATGGTTAACATACTAGCCCTACTCCCCATATACTTCCCATTTCAGTGATTTAGAACACCTGCCTGTTATTCAAACCACATTCCCTGTCTCTCCTCCTTATTTCCCTCAACTGAACTCCTTCCCATAATGTTTCTGTTACTGCTCCTGCCTGTACTTTAAAGCTATCAGTTCCTTTAATTATGGTATATGAAATGTCTACTTCATAGACAAAAAAATTTTGCTTTAATCTTAAATCTTTTAAAAATAATTTATTTATTTTTAATTTATAGAAAAATAAGCATTTCCATAATATAGTATAATAAAAAAGATAATTGGACACAAAACTGCAATCAGTTATATGCAATTTGATATTCCTTTTAAATATATGATAAAGTTATCCTGTATATTTCTTCCCTCTCCTTTACCCTAGAAATGGCTACTATTAATTACATACATACATACATACATTTATATATATATATATGTTTATATATGTGTATTTAATACATATACATACATATCATATATGTGTGCATTATATATATATATAATATTATTATTATATATATATGTATATATGGCGGGGTGTATACTCATGTGAAATCATTCTGTAATCAATTTATCAGTTTTTTCTCTGGATGCAGAGAAATCCTTTTCTCTTCCATTCCTCCATTTTCTGATTCTCATTGAAACCTGGCTTCTCTCTTATTGACAGTCTCCTGTGCCTCCCATTCTAGTGTGGGCTATATTTTCATTCATTCCCCCAGACTCACTAATTGAGCCAGCAGAGTTGGAATACTTCTTGACCTGCACTGTTGCTTCCAGGTTCTGACATCATTGTTTAGTCATTTTTCCTCCTCATTCTAAATTCACTATCCATTCTAGAGCCATTGTCTACAGATGTTGAAAAGGCTTCCTTTTTTTTCCTCAGTGAATTCAGGGCCTAGCTCTTAGACATCCTTCCTCAACTTTTGTCCGAATACTGGGGGTTTTCAATAAATACTAAATGCTTCCTTAAAAACCTCACAGCCCTCAGCTGCTCTTTCCATGAGCTACTCCTTCATCATGTTTTAGCCACACACAAAAATGGTCATACACATGACCTATATGTTCATGAACTTTGAAATTCCCTTATCTGATCACAATTATTTGTCATTTCACCTCTACCTCTACTTTGCAACCTTGTTCTTCACCTAAGAAATGACTTCTAATCCCTCTACCACTCAGTTCTTTCTCAGACCATTACCCCTAAACTAATCACATCCTCTTTCTTTCCTCATTTATCCCCGTGGTAAAGCAGTTCAGTTCTGTACTGTAGTCTGCTCTGGAGATCCTTGCCCCCTTATCTTCTTACCATTTCTCTCTGGCCCTCAACTACCTTTGTGTCTACATAGGTGCTATTGGTGAAACTGGTGAGGTGTGCAACTGCTTGGATGGTGTCCAAAACCATTTTATGTTACATATCTTTAACAGGGTCTTCACTGATACAAGGCAATCTTTTTACACCTCCAAAATTAACTCATACAATTCAACACAATGACTCTCAAACTTCTAATGGCTCCCTTTGCTTCCACTTCTTTATCTGAAAGCTTTATTACTAGGAAAAAATGAGACCATTTTCCAACAGTTTTCTTTATTTAAGGCTATCTATATGCCTTCTGACATCTCTTCCTTTAACCTGTCTCATAAAATGAAGTGATCTATTTTCTTATGAAGATAAATCCTAAATGCACAAATGATCTGATTTTATCCCATCTTCTCCAGAAAATTACTGTTCTTATCATCCCTAATCAATAATTAATGTTCAATATCTTCCTTTCTATTGGCTGCTTCCATACTTCCTACAAATATACTTATATCTTACCCTGTTCTCAAAAAATCCTTACTGGATTCATCTATCCTGGAAACCATCCCATATTTTTTCTTCTCTTTTGTGACTAAACTTTTTGAAAAAGCTATCTATATAATTTTTGGGATTCCTTGTATAGTTTTGGGAGTTATTTACAGGGATGATAATTGAAACTAAAAGACCTGATGAGAAGCGAAGCTCTAGTTTAGAACATTAAGGCATAGTCAAGCTTTTTAATGGGGAGACAGATGAGAATCCATTAAAGGAGATTAAGGAATAATCAGAGTAAGAATGAGGAAAAAGCAGTGTCATGAATTTATAAGGAGGAAAGAATATCCAGGAGAAAGGGATGGTGAATCAATGAATGAACAGAAAAGCATTTTTAAATGTCTAGATCTTGAAGAAATGATTACAAAAATCAACATAATTCCTGGCCTTAAGAGCTTATGTTCTAATAAGGAGAAGACATACAGATATCAAGGGTGGCCAACAAATCAAGAATGAAAACTAAGAAATCATCGGTAACTTTGAAGAGAAGTGCTTCCATTGAATGATAGATTTGAAGCCAATGGATTAAGAAGTATGTCATAGGTAAAGAAGTGGAAGCAATTATTGTAAATTGCTTATAGAAAACTTTTTTTTAAAGATAATCTTTAGGCTTTCTTCTAGTTCTGCTATTATATGAATCTAATGTGAATCATTTAGATTTGTGAAAAAATTATGATGGTAACAGTGGATGATGATACCTTATAGTTTTACAAAATGAGGAAGGGACTGCAAATGTCATTACATTAATTTTATATATAAAGAAATAATTTTAGACAAGTAGAGCAATTTGCTCAAAGTCACAAAACTTGAAAGTGGAAAGGTTAGTGCTCAGTCCCAGGTTTTTGATTCCAAATTCTGTGATCTTGATATTATAACAGGCCATATCTTCACATGATGCAAGGGATTTTCTAAAAATCATAATAATTAAAAGCATACTGAGATAGGGTAATTTCTATGCAATTATAGTTTCTGTTATTCTATAAATGATGGGTTTTTTTTTTTGTTTTTTTGTTTTTTGTTTTCCTGAGGCTGGGGTTAAGTGACTTGCCCAGAGTCACACAGCTGGGAAGTGTTAAGTTACTGAGATCAGATTTGAACTCGGGTCCTCCTGAATTCAAGGCTGGTGCTCTATCCACTGTGCCCCCTAGCTACCCCCTATAAATACTGTTTTATTGATAGTTTAAAAATGCTATTATCATTTACTAATATCCCCTTCTCCCTGACTCATAATATCATCTTACAATAAAGAGACAGGTAAGCAAAATAGAAAATTCCAGATGACTACACCTGACAATATATGTAGTGTTACGTATCTATAATCTGCCACCCTCTTAGGATAGGGAAGTGTGTTTCCTCATTAGTCCTCTGAAACTAAGGTCAGTCATTTAATTTAATTCTGATGTCTTTTAGTCTTGTTTTAATTTATTGTGGTTGTGGTGCATATTGCTCTGCTGATCCTAATGTCTGTTTTTTTTTTTTTTACACATGCAATTAAGGCTCCTTTTTAAGAACTGTTGAAAGCAAGAGATGACTTAACTTATGAATCTTTGGTCAGAACTGAAATCAATCAGAAAGATAATGGTATACTTAAAAACAAACAATTTGAGATAGGAAAACTCACTTCACTTCTACTAATACCTTCTAGTACATATATAATAAATTAGAACTAGTCACTGATTTTTATTTTCTTTGAATTTTTATTGGCTTAAAAACATAGATTAAACACCAATTCTTTACTTCATATCTAATAATTTTTCTTAATCTTTATAAATAGTTTTAAAGTTAATTTTTTTCAAATTAGTAAAAAAATCGCCTCTTTCCTTATCAGTTGAAGAAGTAAAAAAAAGAATCCTGTTACAATCTTGGATAGTCAAATTAAGAAATTTCCTCATTGGCTATATCTGTTTCCTTCTCTCTCCCCACAATGTCTCATTCATTGTGAGTATTTCACCTTTGTATCAAGGAGATGGATAGGATGTAACATGTTTCATCAGTAGTCTTCTGAAATGAGATTGGTCATAATATTCATCAAAGAATCTAAGTCTTTTTAAGTTGTATTTTTAAATATAATTTTATTTTATTAAAAAATTCCCGTTGGGGCAGCTAGATGGCGCAGTGGATAGAGCACCAGCCTTGAATTCAGGAGGACCCGAGTTCAAATCTGATCTCAGACACTTAACACTTCCTAGCTGTGTGACCCTGGGCAAGTCACTTAACCCCAGCCTCAGGGGGGGGAAATACTATTTGTCATATGGTGTGGCTGAAAAGTAGAAGAGGAGAGACCTTGGGAAAAATTATGATAATATTTAAAAAAAAACCAAAATCAATAAAAACTTATTTGAAAAAAAGAAAAAAAAATTCCCAATTGCATACAAATGTTTAACATTCATTTTTTAAAAATTGTGTTCCATATTTTCTTCCTTTCTCCTGCCCCTTCCTCAGCACTTGAGGAAGCAAATAAAATGATGTTCATTATACATATGAAACTATGCAAAACACATTTCCATAGTCACCATGTTATAAAAGAAAATACATACATGCAACCCCCCCCCCAAAATGAAAAAAGTATGCTTTAATTTGCACTCAGAATTCATCTCTTTATAGAGATGGATAGCAGAGAGAACAATTTCTTCCAACAGTCATGAAGGAAATTGAATCAGGTGCTTTGGAGTACTTGGAGCTTGATCTGACATTTAAGACGCCAAGGTCTTTCATTGCATGCTGGGTCATTGCACTTTTGTCCTGCCACTGGACTCCACTGACTCAGGAAGAGAGAATGAGGCTGACAATTTTGCAGAAGTCTATTTCGCTTAAATCCAATTCATGAGCAAGTTTGGCCATCACCCTGTCATGTTACTGGTCCTTTTTGAAAAGAAGGGATGAACAACAACATTCCATTCCATCACAGTAGGTTTTTTTTTTTTTTTAATGGTCAGGTTCTTTTAATTGTTTACTCATTTTCCTAGTTGATTTCTTGATTTTGAACTTTATGTTAAAGTTGGGTTCTGTTTCTGTCACTTGGTTGGGGGGAAGGAGACTGTCCCAAGCTTCTGACTTTTTTTTTCTGCACTGCTGACCCAGAGCTAATTTGAGATTATGGAAGTTTTCAGTGTTTCCAAGGTGGTGTGATCTTGGGAGAAGTGTGTTTACTATCTCCTGGTCTATGCTCTGGTCTTTGAGTGCTCTCCTGATCTGTGCTCTGGTTCCTGCCCATTAAAGGCCACTGATCACTTGGGATTGCAATTAGTACTGTCTGCCAGGGTCTCTGATCCCTTGGAACAGGAAGGGATATTGTCTTTAGGGCCAATGATCCCATGACTGAAATGTCTGCTTTATGCCTTTGAATAGTCACCCTGATGTATTAAGAGATGCAGTTGCCAAACAATATCTAGTCCTGTGTCCATTGCTAGCACCGGGATCTCTTGTAATCTCCTTCTAATAGTTATATAGTACCTTTACTGTCTCTGGCTTGAGGGATCCTTAAGCTACCGCTTCTGTTGCTACCACCTTATCTCACCACTGATATTGTATTTTAGCAAATCTCTCTTTCTGCCTCCTTAGTTGTCTTGAGCTAGGTGAATGTCTTTCTTCCTCAATCTTCTGTCTTCTATGATATTCCAGAATTCAATTTGAGGCATTCTTTTAAAGTTGTTTGGAGGGAACTTTGGGAGAGCTCAGGTAAGTGCTTCCTCAACTCTGCCATTTTGGCTCAGCCTTGGATGTCCTTAAAAGCTTTGTCTTTGCTTTGTCTTCACACTGTTGTTGTTATACATATTCTCCTTGTCCTATTTACTTCACGCCACATCAATTGAAAATTGTCTTCCTAAGTTCTCTAAAACTATTCCTTTATCATCTTTATCATTTCTTACTGCACAATAGCTTTCCATATTTTCCATTACATTTACATAGTCTCACTTGTTTGCTATACTTCTCCCTTTCCCGTTTCCCAGTTTCCAATTCTTTGCTACTTCAAAAAGAATTATAAATATTTTTGGACAACCTTAATCTGTCCTCTCTCTAATATTTCTCTTCTCTTCCTTTCCTTTCCTCTCCTGTTTCCCTGTTCAGAGAAATGTATTTCTCTACCAAATGTGTGTCTATATTACCTCTTTTAATGATTTCAGGTGGGAGTGAATTTCAGGTGTCAACTATTTTCTCTATATCTTCATTCTTGTTTTGTATAGGCTTGTGATTTATAATTTTCCCTAATCCTCCTCATCTTCCCCTACTCCCTCCCCTTTTTCTGTTCTTCTTTTAAAGACAAAACAGAGCCATTTCCAGTCCTGTCTAATTATTCTCCCTTTATCATCTATGATGATAATAGGATTGAGAGGGGAAACATGCATCGTCTCTCCATGTTAAAATAATAAATTGTTTATCATTATTTAGTCTGTTATGATCATGCTTGCCCTTTTATTTTTCTCTCAACTACTATGTTTGGACTTCAAAATTTCTTTGTGGCTCTGATATTTTCATTAGGAATGTTGGAAAGTTCTATGTTTCATTTAAGATGCATTTTTTTCTGTAGCATTATCATCGGTTTAGCTGAAGAAGTTTATTTTTGATTGTAAGTCTGTATCCTTTGACTTCTCTACTCTCTTTAGTCTTGGCTGTTAAATAATGAGTGATTCTAACTTGTGACTCTTTTTCTTAGATCTTGGAAGCTCTGGATTTTGTCTGTTCTGGGAGTGTTTGTTTTGGAATTTCTTTCAGGAAGTGTCCAGTGAATTCCTGCTATTTCCACTTTGCCTGCTGGTTCACCGAGATCTGGACAATTTTCTTTTAAGATTTCTTTAAATAGTATGACTACACTTTGAGGTTTTTTCCTTTTCTTTTCTTTTTCTTTTTTTTTTCTTTCTTTTTTTTTTGTTTTGACATTCAGGTAATTTAATGATTCTTGAGCTTTTTCTCCTAGATCTCTTTTCCAGGTCTTCCTTCCTTCTTCCCTTCCTTCCTTCCTCAAGACAACTTAAATGTCTTAGTTGATCTTGCTGTTGCTTTGGGTATTGAATATTGTGAAGTGAATTGAATATTGTGAATATTATTCCAATATCTCTGGGATAACTTAGGCTTGGGACCTGAAAGATTTCAGTGCTCCCAAATTGATCTGAGCCAGGGTAAAATTTGATGGTCTGAGCACTTCAAGCTCCTCAGCTGTGTTTGATTCTGAGCAATAAATAGGCCTGTAGGCTTGCTCCTTTTGAAGTTTCTGTAGATGCTACCGGACTCATCCACTGTCAGCTATCTATAAATTTCTGGTGAACAAGAACGATAGAGCTGTATGGTTCCCTCTGTTTGGGATTCTTGCCTTTGTCCTTCCAGATTGGACTAGATTGGGGCTCTGAATCACATAGCTACTGCTTGTGTTTGAAATTTTTTCTCAAATAATACATAACTTAGAGCTTCTGCCTGCTCCTTAACCTGGGATGCTACTCTTCCTCATTCTGCACTGGATTACAAGAGTGAGTGATAGACATGCCAGTTGGTGTCTGTCTTTCTACCCTCTGCAAATTTAGTTCCCTCTGTATATAGCTGGGATCTCTATTTTGCCCTGATACATAGCCTCTTCCTGTGCTGAAGTATTTTGTGTAGTGCATTCCTAGCCAGATCTGAACCCCATTGTCCATATACTTTTCTGTTTCTCTCTTACAGTCTGCACTAGAAAAAATGACTCAGTGTGATACTTTTCTTGGATTTCCTAATCAGGATTTATATGTATTTGGAGGACTTTTTGATGGTGGTGGTGGTAAATAGGGGAGGGGCTCGCTATACTTCTAACTGCAGTTTTGCCATCTTGGGTCTCCTTCTTATATTATTAATTTTGATGGGCAGGGACCATGTTTTATATTTATTTTATAGTTGGTGTATTATAGTGGTTGGTGATTTATAAATAACTTATGAAGATACCACCTAACACTTTCATTAAAATAATTTTACAATGATAATATTGATCAAATGAAATAATATTTGTAAAAGAGCTTAGCACAGTGCCAAGCACATAATAGGCACTATAGAAATGCTTCTTCCCTTTATTTCTTTTCCTGTTCTATTGAGGTGACTATGCCAGTAAAACAAAAGCTCTGTAAATTTCTGTGAAACTGGGAAGGCTTTAAGTATGGGCCTAGTAATATATATGTGTTTTCTTCTGAGAAAGTAGATTAAGATTGTAATTTCCTTTCTGGGTGATTTTTTCTTTTGTATTAAAAATGCACTCCTGTCTGGCCCTCTTTCATTTCCTCATATTGGTGGCAGGTGTTTAAGAATAAAAGTTTTAAGACTGTCTACTAATATTGAATTATTTGTATTCTAAATGTATGAAAGACATCTGACAGTTAACACTCTAACACATTAGTCATGAAAGAAATCAATCATTTCAATTAGAGATTTAACCTAAGAGGGTCATTATAAAGGGATGAAAAAGATAATCACAATACTTAATCTTTTTGATTAGTAGAGTCATATAGTAGATAAAAATGACAAAAATTTAGAGTAAAAGCTCATTTACAAAACATTTTTTTCCAATAAGTTATTTTTAACTCTGTGATCTCATTTGGGTTTTTTGGTGTGTGTGTGTGTGTGTGTGAGCATGCATGTGTGTGTTTGCAAAGATACTGGAGTGGTTGGTTATTTCCTCCGGCTCATTTTACAAATGATGAATGAGGCAAATGGGGTTAAATTATTTGCTTAGGGTTACATGGCTAGTGAGTGTCTGAGATTAGATTTGAATTCAGGTTCTCCTTACTCCAGCACATTTATCCACTATGCAACCTGTCTGTCTCAACAAAACCCAATAACGGATGAAAAAACAGCCAAGACCACATAAACCAGCAAAAAATTATCTGAGGAGAAAATGAGCTTATGGAGAATTGGTCTTAAATTATACAGTTAACTAAGGTTATTTGGGGAGTGCCTGTAGACAAAATTAGGGGCAGGATTACAAACAAATATGAAATGAACATAACATTTAAAAAAAATGGTGATCTGTTCTTACTGGCAGCAAGCATAGGAACCACCATATTGGGAGCTTACTCTCTATCATGATGTCAAAAAATAGTATTTAAGATGATGACATCAGAAAGAACAAAGATAAATAGAAGAAAATGGATTTTGAGTTTGGATAAGAGATATTCTTGGGGTGGAGCATATTAACAGTCTTCAAGTATTTGTCATATAAAAGAGAGCTTAGACTTGGAGACCAAGAGAAAGCAAAAATGAGTAGAAATTGAAGAGAGGGAGATTTAGATGCAGAGTAAAGGAAAAGTTAGAGTTGTATAAAAGTGGAATTGATTGCTTATCAAGTAGCAAATGTGAGAGCTAGAATTCAAAGTCAGATCAACTGAGTTGATAAGTGAGATATGCTTAATACAAAAGCAGGATACTTTTATACACAGGTCTATTTTTTCATTTCTACATATCTTTTTTCTTTTGCTATGGTCAGAGTATCTATATAAGAATGGGAATTTGAAACAGTAGCATTAGAAAAGAACTACACTTCTCTTGAGAGAGACCTCCAGAATAAGAAGGGATGATATGTCTAAGTTTGCTTGTCAGAATGAGTGGAAATTGAGATTAAGTTTTCTAGTGTTATATATATATATATATTACATGTGGGGTTCTGTCTGGAATGAACAATAAGCCCTTCATATTTGTGAGGATTCACAATAGTTTCCTCCTACATTTTCATGATTGGATTCCCTAGTTCCAGGAACCACTAGAGAGAGACTATTTTCTCTTCTCTCTTTCTCTCCCTCTCCCTTTTCTTCTCCCTCCTCTTCTTCTCTCCCCTTTCCCCTTCTCTCTCCAATCATTTTCTTTATGTTTTCTTATACATCAGTTTCTTTCAGGTAATTTTTGCAAACTTGAATGTTTAAATACAAATACTGTGTCACCAAATCCTTTATCGGTATTTGTAGTATTCCTGGAATGTTAATGCCTAGCTGATAAATAATCATATTTATTTACTGCTTTAAACAGACCAAAACTATTTGCCTTATTATGAGATTTTCTGGATCCTTAGGATAAAGTTTGACTACTGGTTTAGAATCTGAATCATGATAATAAGAAATGGGGGGAGGGGTTCTACCACTTGGGAACAAAGTTATTCTATGTTTCCAAAGTTTATATGGACTGCCATGTATATTGCCCAGTTTGTGACATGTATTTGGATGGGAAGTCTCCAGAAGAAATTCATCAGTATGTGTATTTTTGCCAAGCATTTCAGATGGCTATCCCCATAATTGAGTATGAAGAAGTGGTTAGGCTGGATTGTATTCGGGAAACTTCAGAGTTCTTTTAGTAATTCCAGTCTTGAAACTAAAAAGTCCATTTTTTAACATCAACATTCTCCTAAAGTTCCCTTGTCATTGCACATTAAAATCCCAGAAAAATAAAAATTACAAATATAACAAGGCAATTAAAAGATGAATGATGGGTATGATCAGGCTGCAGCATATTACTAATGATGATTAATCTTCAATCATCAATTTTCCTAAGTTTTACCTAGGAAAAAAGGAAAATTGGTCATGTGGTAACAATGAGAAAAATGGTTTGTCTCATTTATTGGTACTTTTGAGATATTAATAGAACAAGAAGGTGGCTTCATCTTTTAAGGACTTTAGGGAAAACTTGGGCAAGGGCTATAATCTACAAAAATGGAGGCAGTACTCACACCATTGAAATGATTTTCAAAGTGACCAAAAACAATAAAAAACCATTCACAAAAAAATAAAAATTAAAAAAAATACCAAAAAAAACCCCATTCACTATGATATACTGAACATTAGTTAAAAGGAATAAACAAATTATGCGTTTATTGTGTTTATTCTGTAATATTATATCTAAGTTTATATTTTTAAAGAATCTTTACACTGGAAGGTAAGATGTTCTCTGAACTCAGTGTACACTAGTACCTCACATCATTACACATTTACCAGAGTAATGGCAGGTCAAGGTTATATAGTCCAAAGTGGAAATAGTACAATTATAATAATATATCTTCTGAATTAGCTCAGATTCTCCCTCTTTGAGTAGGGGTCATTGGGGGAGGAAATTGCTTTGGCTGTTGTTGAGTTGGAAGGAGCCCAGGGTATGATTATAATATGAAATGACTGACCTGTAATTGGGGGAACCTTGTTCTGATGGTGTACCCATCATTGCTGATAACATCACTTTGTTCTGAAGAGGACTTTGTTGGGAATGATCTGTTCTCTTCAACTTTACCAAGGAGAGTTTCATCAACTTGCTTTCTGCTGTTGTGTGTCAAACACAGAACCTCGCTTGGCAGCTGTCAGATATTAACATTCCCTGCACTATTTTGCAACCACATAGGGATGAGACCCAGGATTTAATGATTTGTTAGCACTTGGGGAACTATAGCTTGCCAGGATTTCATTTACCAATGACCTTTTACACCTACCACAGCTGTCATCAACAAGCTGTGGACTTATTTCAGGCCAAGTCCAAGTCAAGTATCAGACCAAGGGATAATGGATTATAGCCTTCTTGTGCCTTTTCATAGAGAGCTTGTTGGGATTTTTTTTTTTTTTTGGCTTTCAAATTCACAAACCTTGTTAAAAGTGTTATGGAAAAAAACATTTTATTGAACATTCAGTCTGCTTCAAAATGGAATGATTTTTTTTTTCATTTACAACTGTTTCCAATCTGTTTGACTTCTGTGTTTTCAAAACCAGCACCAAAAAAGCAAAGTAAAAATACCACTGATACAGTACATAATGTAAGTTAACTAATGAAAAAAATATACATTTGACTCTGTAATGAAAAATTAAATGATATTATTGCCATTGAGGTTATATTCCCTGTATTATAATAAAATATCAAGCAATAACCAACTGCTAGGATTTTTTTTTTTCACCAATAAAAATAGCACCATATGTAAGATAGTGAGACTTTATACTCGGAACACATCTGTGCAACTAAAAATGTACAGTACTTTAGTAACAGTATGGAGTATTGTTTACAATATGGAAATAGCACTGTCATAATCACAGAACATCAGTTTCTAAGGAAGAAAGCAAAACCCCAAAGTATCAGAATAGCTAAAATGAAATGATTTTTTCTGAATTGCTATGAAGTAAATGAAGAGAGGGTAAATTAAGAAAGTTCGCGGTGACATTTTTTGGTTTAATTAAAACTCCTAGGAAACAATAAGGCAAAAATAGTGGAGAATTTAATAAAATCAGATATTTGCATTCATAGTTTGTTGGTATTTTGTAGAGTGGCATGAAATTGGCTTTGGCAGGGCAGCTATGAAAAAAATTAGAAGCCAATTTTCAGAGAGTTGCTTAAGTGGTTTTCCTGCTTTTCTACATGGGCACATCAGTGGCACTGCCTTGCTTTTATTGGCCAAATCTGAATGCGTAGGTCAACCAGAAATGCTTCTGGATTCAGCTTTTAGTAACTCTCTTAGAAAACTTGGCTTCATACAGTAAGATTTCTGCCCCTCACCTTCAAGTAGTTAATTTAGTATTATTGCTTAGTTGTGAAATAAAACAAAATTTCTACATTTATTTTTATATGAACAAATGGAACACCAGAGAAGAGCAAGGGATAAAAATCAAGACCCAACTTTTTCCAGAATTTAATTGGATATGTTGTGGAAATAAGGGCCTAGAAATAGGGGTAGGGGGAAAGCAATAAAATTATTATAGCTTTACCTTGAACAGTGAAAGAACAAAATTTTTCCAAAGAGGTGTCAAGGCAAATGCTGGTGTTTTATACCAATGATTATCATGTCTTGAAATATTTTCTAACTTATTTTTTTCCATAGAGCACCTATAATGGATGCAAAATATCTTCTTGTTTATAAAAGTGGAAATGAATTCATTCTCAGACTTCCTTAGTCCTTCTTCATATCTATGGTATCAAAACCAAACCAAACCAAACTAAAACAAAAAAATCCCCCAACCCCTGCAAAACAAACCCCCCACTCTCAACAACTCATTCACACACAAAACAAAAATATCCCACAAGAGGTGGGAGAAGGTAGAGAGGTTTTTTTCCCCTTCTGAAGAACAATAGCACATTTTTAAAAAATTGAAGTTGTTACATCAGAAAGAAAAACAACAACAAATGGAGCACCATTAAATCAGTAATAATTCTCGTGGCAAAATCACTGTGATGACTACTTAGTAAATGGACCTAAGTGAGATCATCTGTCTTATATAAGGTAGGAAAAGGTAACATTTTCAAATATAAGCACCAATGAAATGCTCACGAATCTGTGAGCAAAATATGCGTTGTTTCTGGGACAGCTACAGATACCAAGGACAACCTGCATTGCAACTTGTAACTAGCATTGCCTTACTGAGGCAGGGTTGGAAAATGGTTTCCAGTTTGTATGTACAGGCTGGTTTCACAGATGCCCTTAAAGTGTTAATGAATCATTTCCCTGTTCTTCTGGATATTGGTAGGCTCTCACTCAGAAAAGGATAAAAAGTCTTGATTTTTTTTTTTTTTTTTGCAATTAAGAGCCTTTCACCAATGTCACATATAAATAGCAGATAATAATAATAACAATAATATAACATAGGGCCCAGACCATAGTGAAGGTTTGAAATCACTCTAAAAGCTAGCTTTGCTATGTGTCATAAATGATTTAATTCTGCTTATTGTTTTGTGCAAGTAGATCATATGCAAAGGACATTAGCAAAATCCATAGTGAAAACAGCCAGAATTCTGTATCTGGGCTTATGCTGCAAGACCTATAGATTCAGTTTCAGTTTCTATTTTTAGACATACAACGATATAATATTATTTAAAAAGCACTTTTTGGTGGCTCTGAAAATAGATGTATTCTGTCCCTACTGAGTAATGTGAACTATTCAAATTTAGTGTGTGATATGATGTATATGCATTAGAAAAAATTTTGTATGAAGGACAAGCTTGCAGAAATCAGAGACCGGAAAGACCGATGGATCAATAATTCATCTTTACACCTCTGCCAAAGTTGTTCTGAGTTCATTTGCATGATATGTACCAATTACATTAATTTCACAGTACCCTGAAGAAATATGGTTCTGTTTTTACTACAGTATTCATTCTCCTAAGAGGTGGCAAATAGAGATCAGAACAACTCAAAATGCTCAGAACAACTCAAAATGCTCAGAACTCATCACTTCTCTGGGTATTCTTCCCCAAAGAAAGTGATTTTACTGAGTGAATGTCCTCCTGCTGTTATTTATCAGGTTACAGGAACTTAAGCACTTGCAGAGGCAAGACAGCAAAAATGAAATAAAAAAATTTTAAGATTATATTCTTCGATGTGGGCAGTACAGCAAATCTGGAATCTTCTGTATTTAAGAATTTAAATTATAAGGAAGCCTAAGATTCTGTTGCACTACTTTTTCACTCACATATCCTCTGCCATCAATTTTCACAGGGTTTTTTTTTTTAATAGCAAGACTCCTTTTTAAATTAAGCATTTCATTTACATGATTCCCTCTTCTTTCACCCCTCCCCTGGCATATTAACCACTGGGAATTCATAATTCCAGAGGAAGCCAAGACTCAAGTGCTAAATAATGTCTCTACCTTTATAAAATTGTTGGCCAGAGGTTTTTTTTTTCCCTTAGAGGTACATAAAACCTTAGAGACTATAATTACTTTTTGACTTTTTGTCCTTTTTTCCCCTACTGTAGAAAGCCATCCAGTGGCTATTAATAATATATTCAGTAAAAAGCATTAATGACAAATATGAAGCCAAATCCACAATTAAATTTTGTGAGATAACTGTTGAGATGACTGTGTCCTGTGTATGAGGGATGGATAGATAGCTTTGGTACATCCAATCTATGGAATTACTTTTGCCTTAATTGTATATGCTTTGGAATCCACCACTCCCTCTGTCATTGTTAAGTTCCATAACTCAGACCTACAAGTCCTTAAATTCCATAATTGGTTGACAGTGTTCAGTCTAGGCAGGAGAGCAGTTTCATTAACTCTTCTGCTGCATCTTGTTGGCATAAAAGTCCCTGCATGTCTGGCAGCAGCGCTGATACCACCTCATGTCCTGGCATAGGTTCTTCTCCCGGATCACTCTGCAGTACACTGTCCATTGGTCCCCGGTGCACTTGTATGTCAAAGCAGCTTTGGATAAGAACCAGAAAAGAAAAATTCAGAACTTTTAGAAAAGTGTGGAAAGCAAGAAAACTTGCACGGTGTTTAACTCAAATATTCTAGCCATGATTTGAGAGATCATTCCTTCCCCACTTTTCTCTGCTCTATTTGGAAGTTTAGCCACCTTCATACATTTGGTTTTGGGTTTATCTCTCATCAGGGCAGATAACATTAGCATTTTTCATTATACATTTGAATACTCTTCAAAATCCTTAGGAGACAGACAGCCTAGAGATTCTGTTTCATTTTACTGACAGCCTATTGCAAACATAATAATATGAAGCCTCAAGAAAGAATTAGTTCATCAACATCATTACATGCATTTAGCACCACAGGAGTTAGAGCTCAACAAAATCTTAGTTATCAGCAGTTGACAAATAAGAAAACCAAGATCCAGACATTTTAACAGACTTGCCTAAGATCAGATAAGCAATGAGTCAGAAAAGAAGGCTAATTCCTTAGGTTTCAAAGCCACTTGTCTCTACACCAAACTACCTTCTTTCCTGAGCCCCTAAAGAATTAATTGGCAGTTACTGCAACTTTATTCCCAAGAACATCACCACCATTATTTTTATAATTTATTAAATTTAGGACATAGATGTTTTATGCAGAATATTTGAAAAAAACTAGGCTTTATTTAAGACTGAAATCCTGATTCAGGTCACTTTTGTACAGTAGAAAGAAAATACATGATCAGTCATAATGAACTAAACAAATCAGATTCTATCTGGATTACCAAGTTCAGTTTTGAATATAAAGTTTTAATAAAAAAAATTGACAAATTAGAGCATATCTAATATTGAAGAGGGTCAGTTGGTACCTTGTGGTACCAAATAACAGAACTAGGGAGAAGTAATTAGATGATATATTTTGGTTCAATATAAGGAAGAACTTGAAAGTTGTCTGAAAAACGGAATTGTTGGCTTTATGAGGTAGTAAGTTCTTTCATTATTTGAAATATTCTGAGAGAAACTGGAAAATCATTTGTTGGGTATATGTTGTTGAGGAAACTCATGTTTCAGGTAAGGATTGGATCAGATCTTTGGGGTAACTTTTAACTCTAGGCTCAGAAAGAGATATAAAATTTACTCATAGCTAAAAGTCTTTGTGGCTGAGGCTTAAAAAACAGTTGGAATCAATGTTTTAATGGAAAGGGACTTTGACCAGAAAAATCTTTATGATGGGTTGGTATTTTGGAAAGCAGAAACTTTAAAAAGAGCAGTAATAAGATGAGTTCAACTTCTCTCCCCTTCTCTCCTCACACATGGGACTATGTTTACTACACAATAGTGGTTGTGTTGGCATGGAGTGTAAAGGGATTGATTTAAAAAATAGTCAAATTACTTACAGAAAAAAACTCCCTGATGAATTTAAATGTTCCATTCTACTAAACATTTCTTACCATTTTCTTCTAGAACATCATCTTGAAATGAATTCCATGCACATTTTAATAGTTTAATGAATGATGTCCAAAAAAAGCCTTATTCTCCAAATGAAGCATTTCCCATCTCCCTCTTTCCCATTTAGAGGAATACTAACATGCTAGAGAGACATTTTCATATGTTCTTCATTTGTTAACAAGGTCTGCTAGCATGCAGATGCCGAAAGTATTGTATTTGAGTCTGCAGTTATTAAATATCTTTTCCAGTGTGTAAAATGGGAATCTCATCTTTTAAATTACTAACCAGTTCTGTACAGATCTCTAGAGGTGGATAAGATGAGCTGAGGTTGAACCTATCAGGGAACAATAGGTAACTTTCAGACCTTCAAAATTTGTTCTCAGTGTTTGGTCAATGGCAGTACAAAATGGCTTTTTCTTCTGCTCCACAGACCGAATGTACTCACCAAGTCGTGGGGATGTGATAGTGTTGACATTGATCTTCTCATTACACACTTCTTGGTGACACTGTCTGTAGGCTGCTGGCTTAGAGAGGATGGGGCACTCGTTGCCATGGCGCCCAGTAACTTTGTGCATGCACTGCACTACCCGAGACTGTAGACCTTTTCCACATGTGGAGGAGCACTGCCAAAGATAGAGATGACCGGGTGAGATTTAGCATTGTACATTAGGGCAAGACTTCAGAATGGTAATGTCCACTAGGTTTTTCTCCTGCAATTCATGTCAAGGTGAATGAGATAACTAGAGACTAAGGTTAGATAGTTAGTGCCCAAGTATATTTGCATGACACTTTCAGGGGCCAACATGAATGGGGTCAAGTTTTAGGCAGATTTTCTTTAATAAGGACTTTTTCCCCTTAAGAATAACCCATGAAATCACTTCCTTGTTACTCTGCATTAAGTAATGGAGACTTCCTCACAACATATACAACGTTCTGTGCTTATGTTCCCCTACTTCTAGGCTAGGAGGAAGGAGATATGTTTAATGATCTGAGACTTCTTGGTTATTCAGTAAGATTTCTTTTTACTGATCTTTGCATTTATGTTTTGGAGTAATTTTGTATATTGTTCTTTTGGTTCATTCTCTCTTGATATCAATTTTCCCACATTTCTTTGATTTTCCTATTTGCTCTTTTTTTTTTTTTTTTACAGAACAATAAATCTGTTATATTTATAGATCATAGGATCAGAGATTCAACCCTAAGAGACTCAGATGCCAACTAGTCTATTCTCTTCCTTTTACAGAAGAGGACACTGAGACCCAGACAGATGAGGTGACTTGCTTAAGGGGGTCAGAGTAAGGAGTTGAACCCAGATATCAAACTCAACATTATGGTTCTTTGCGGACAATTAAGTGATGCTCAGCCTGTAGTCAGGAAGACCCGAGTTCAAATTCAGTCCGAGATACTTACTAGCTGTGTGAACCCAGGAAAGTCACTTAACCTAATCTGCCTCAATTTCCTCATCTGTAAAATGAACTGGAGAAAAAAATGGTGAAGCACTTCAATATCTTTGCCAATAAAACTTCACGATGTTACAAGTTTTGAATTCAACTGAAATGGCTTGTCAATGGCTTTTTTTCCCAGTCAGTCTTTAATTGTCTGATACTTGTGCTGCTTAGAGTTTTTACTATCACAAAAAATCCTGCTTTGAATAATTTTGTATTCATTAGATATTTTTGCTGTCTTTTATTTCTTTTGTGTATATACCTAGTAGTGATATTGCTAGGTCGGAGGTAATAGATATTTAGGTATTTATATAATTGCATCTTCAAGTATAGAATGGTTGGACCACCTCACAGTCCCATTAATGGTACTTTAGTGTCCTCTTTCCATAGCTCTTCTAACACTGATGATTCCCATATTTTGTCATCTTTGCCAATTTGAATGATGTAGAGAAAAACCTTGGAGTTGTTTTAATTTATATATATATATATATATATATATATATATATATATTATAATATGAAACATGTATTCATTTGCCAAGAGTAATTTGTAATTCTTCTTTTGAAATTAAAAAACATTTTTATTGGGGAATGGTCCTTGGTATGTTACACATTTGTTTCAATTACTTGCTTATTTTGGATAACAGGCAGTGATTGTTAATGTAATTTTTTTCATGTTTTCTCTGTTTTTTCTTAATTTGGTCTATAGAATTTTATACAAAACCTTTTAAATTTTGTCTAGTAATTTTTTAAAATCTTTTATGATTTTCTGTATCCCTTGCTTGAGTAGGAATTCTTCCACTATTATATCTATACAAAGTACCTGCTTTTGTTCAACTAACAAAAACGTTTTTTATTCAGGTACCATATTTATGTTGAGTTTGGTATGGTACATAGTATAAGATGTTGGTCTATATTTCATTTCAGCCAAACTGGTTTCTAGTTATTCTCACAGTTCTTTTTTTAGAAAGGGAAGCCTTCCTCCAGTAATAAGTAATATATGTTCTAGGATTTTGCAAGTGTTATGCATGTTATCTATTGTTTGGTTGATCTACTTTTTTGTTTTTTAACAAGTATTGGATAATTTTTTGACCATTGGTTTACACTAGAATTTGACGTCTAGTAATCACGTATTCCCATACTTTTCTTCCCTTCATTATTTTCCTAGAGATTCTAGATGAAATTTATTTTATTTTGTCTAAAAAGTTTTAGGCAGTTTGAGTGGTGTTAAGATAAAGGTATTGTACTTTTTTGATATTATTTTAATCCAAACACAAGTAGTAACTGCATTTAAGTCTCCTTTTCTTTCTGTAAAGGTTTCTTGTTCAGTTGTATCTGACTCTTCATAATCCTGTGGACCATATCACGTGGTCCTTGGGTTTTTTGTTTTGTTTTGTTTGTTTTTATTAGCAAGGATACTGGAGATGTTTGCTATTTCATATTTCAGTGGATAAAGACAAATACAAGTTAAGTGACTTGCCCAGGATCACACAGATAGAATGTGTCTAAGGCCCAATCTGACCTCAGATCTTCCTGAATCCAGGTCTGACACTCTCTTCAATGAACCATCTAACTGCCTCATAATGATTCTTATTGTTATATTTATAGGAATCTTGTGTATGAATTGGTAGGTTAATGATCAGAAATATTTTCAATTTCATTTATTTCAATGGAATTTGTATTACTATATAATTATAATTTCTAGTTTTAATTACGATTGTACTGAAATGTTGATTTTTATGGATTTATTTTGTATTTAACTACTTGATGGATTATCTGACATTTTCTAAGCATATCAACATGGCAATTGCATACAAAGAACAATTCCATCACTTGTTTTATATCTTATTTTGTTCTCATGTCATAGCTATGGATAGCATTTCTAGAACACTATGAAATAATAGGAAGGGAATATACTAGCTTACCTTGTTTAAATCAGAAAAACTTCTAGTGTTCTTCCATTGCAAACAATGTTACATCTTAGTTTTAATTACGTTTTTGAGTATATTAAATAAGTATTCTTGTATAGTTGTGCTATTTATTTTAAAAAGTTTTTTAAATTTCTAAACAGAGAAACACTATATTTTGTCTAAGGCTTTTTTTCTGCTTCTATTAAAATAATCATGCTGTTTTTGTTAATTTTGTTGTTTGTATGATTAATGATGCTAATTGTATTTTAATGTTCAATGTTCCTTATATTCCTAATATGAATCTGTCATAGTAAAATTTTTTTAAAGTGAATAGAGCAATGGCCTTGGATTCAGAAAGACCTGAATTAAAATCCAACCTTAGAACCTATAGATGTTGTAACCCTGACCATGTAGTATTCTGCACTGTAATTTCTTCATCTTAAATATGAGGATAATAATTGCTTATATCACATTGTAGTTATAAGGATAAAATTAAATGGTAAATATAAAGCACTCTGCAAATCTTAAAGTGTTATAAATGTTAGCCATTTTGTTGAAAATGTCACCATCAAGTACTCATCATTAGAAATGGTCTAAAAGTTCTTTTTAAGCATTATCTCTTCCTGGTTTGGGATCAGAGGCATATTTGTCTCATAAAAGTATGGTTGAAAAAAAATAAAAGTATGGGTGAGTGACTTCTTTCTATTTTTGAGAATAATATTTGTAGCATATGTTTTTATTATTCTTTGAGTTTTTGATAGAATTCAAAATCCAACTAGTCTTGATGGTTTTTTTTTTTCCTTCAGATCTTTATTATTTTGTTAATTTTGACATTTTATATCCTTATAGATATTTAGAGAGGGATATTGGGTCATTATAAAATTGAACATTAAAATATTCAACCATTATTGCATCAACTTTTTGGGGGGACTGTTTAATAACTTAGATACTATGTCATTTATTTTTTTTTCCACTGATTACACTGCCTTTAAGTATAATTTTTTCAACTGTCTCTTGAAATTCCTAAATTTAAACTGATGTCTTATCAGATATAATGATGTTAATTCTTTTATTATCATATGAAGCAATATAGATTTTAATTCCCTGAGTGTAAAATTTAATCTATTCACATTCATATTTAGAATTGTTAAGGAAGTGTAGTCTTCTAGTAATTATATTTACATATCTGTACACTTCCCTAAATCTCTGCCATTTATTTGGCTTATATTAGTCTGAAATCATTCTATTTCCCTCTCTTTTTTTTCTTCCAGTTATACTGGCTCATTTCTAAGCAACTTGGGTTTACTTCTATTATTATGCTTTCTCTTCTCTTTCCTTTTCTGTTCCCAGCTTATGTAACCTAATACTTTTTGCCTCACTCTGCTCTCTTATACTCTCATCATCCATTGTTTCACTGACATTAATTTTTCATGCCCCTTTCTGAGAAATATTGTACCTTCCACTCCTTTCAAGAAGATTTCAAATTAAAAATTTTTATTATTTTTGCCTTCAAAATTGTCTTTAAAAAATCTTTTTCTTCTGTTCCATAGTATTCATAGATATAGAACTAGAAGAAATTGCAGAGGCCATTATGTCTAATCCTTCATTTTACAAATGAAGCAATTGAGGTTGAGATTAATATAAATAATAAGTGTCTGAGGCAGGATTTGAACTCAAGTATTCCTGAATCTAGGCCCAGTGATCTCCACTGTGTCACCTAGTTGTCTTAGTTTCTTTTAATTCAATTAAATCAAAGAAATATTTATTAAACTTGTGCAAGGTTAATAGAGTACATTTAAGGCATAAGGCACAGCTAGAGCAAATACATGGTACTTGGAAAAGAAAAATTCATTTAACAAATATAAAGCATAGTTCAAAGCACTCTATGCTAAGAATATAATAACAAAAAACCCCTATCTTTACTCTCAAGAAATTTCAGGAAATTGTGAACGGTTCAGTATAGTAGGATAATGAATCATATGAAGGAGGGGAGGTGTGTGAATCTGGAAAGATAGATTGGAGCCAGATGATGAATGGCATCGAATGCTAAGGTTAAGAAGTTTATATTTCAAAGATTCTTTCTGGAGGCAGAGCCAAGATAAGGGAGTAAAGGCAAAAACTTACCCAACCTCACCCCCAAACCACTCCCAATTCCTTTAAAAATGACTCAAACAAATTTTAGAGCATCAGAACACCCAAAGGATGGACTAGCACATTTTCCAGCCAAAAAAGAATTTGGAAGATCAGCAGGAAAGTCTGTGACAGGAGGGTGGGAGTCCAGAATCCCCAGTCCCACCTCTGAATCAGCAGCAGACCTCTCAGCCTGGAAACACCAAAGACAACCCAGAAAGTCATTTTAAAAGAGGCAAGAAAAAGATTTTACATTGGAGAAGAAAAAGGGGAGCAGAGGAGGAGAAAGTGAACCTTACTGTCATCAGACTTGGCTCAAAGAGGAAATAACATATACTCAATAAGGGTCTATATTTTTATCTTATCCTGCAGGAAAATAGAAGGGGAATGAGATATGGGAAGGGGAGAGTAATAAAAGAAAGGGCATATTGGGGGAGGGAGTGGTCAGTACCAAAACACTTTTGAGGAGGGGTGAAAGGAGAGAATAAATGGGGGGGGGGAATAGTAATTAAACAAAGCTTTAAAAGTCTTTTTACATCTAATGAGGCCTCATTTGAGAAATGAGAAATTTGAGAAATTTCTCAAACCGGGGGAACTGAGTCAAATTTATATATAAAAAAATGAGCCTTGCCCCAATTGATAAACGATCAAAAGATATGATCTGGGCCCAAAGGGCTATAAATTCATGCATATCCTTTGACCTAACAACACCATTACTTGGCATGAATACCAAAAGGAAAATGACCTATGTTTACAAAAATAGTCATAGTAGCTCTCTTCTCAGAACAAAAAATTGGAAATTGAAGAGATACCCACAACTGGGGAATGGCTCAATAAACTGTTGTGTGTGTGTGTGTGTGTGTGTGTGTGTGTGTGTGTGTGTGTGTTTATGATGGAATATTCTTGCTCTATAGGAAATGGTGAGAAAGGATGCTGTTAGGAAGAAAAAAAGCCATGGTAGGTTTTTGAGTATGTGAACGACATGGTCAGAGCAATATATTAGTAGATTTACATGAAAATGGTATACAGAGGAGATTGGAATGGGTAAAAAATGCACAGCAAGGAGGCAAATTAGGAGGCCATCAAAATAATCCAGGTGAAACATAATGAAATTCTGAATTTAGGCCGGGATAGTGGGAAAAGAAGGTAGTGGTAGAATGAATGTGAGAGACTATAGAAATAAATCAACAGATCTCCAGAAAGATAATTTCTCTTTTTTAACCATATACAAACTCAGTCAACTAACTACTATGGATAACAGGCAGTCATCTTTAAACAACAATTGAAGAACAATATGGTTCTTCAAACAGTTTTTCTTTTTTTTTTTTAATAGCCTAATGAGCAAAAGCAGATGATATCAGAGTAAAAATATTTATCTTGGAACTAATAGAAATGAAAGGGAAATTTGAATTCGTGAAAAATTTAAAATCCAGAATTTTCATTTTTATTTCTTGTAAGTAATTCATAAAGAACTCTGTTGAGTAGAAGACTGAATTAGGAATCAGGAGACCTGAATTCTAGTACCAGCTGTGCTGCTGATTTTGTAATTTTGGGTAAATTAATAAATCTCCCTAGAAGTCAGTTTCTTCACCTAAAAAACAAGGGTGCTATATTAGATAATGTTTAAGGGTCCTGGCAGTTCTTAGACTTTGATTTATAAGTTTATGCAGCCACATAATTTTGTCAACAGATGTTTTAGCCTTCTGCTTTAAAGAGTATTTAAAAGTGATCTATAATTAGTCTTTCAGTTGTTTGAATGTGCATGGGTGATTCTAAGTATTTGAAACCATTTTATTCTTCTAAGAAAAAAAAACATTTCTTATCATGTTCTCGCCATTAACTTGCTTTTTTTAAAAATAGATATTGTTTTCTAAATCAAGGCTACTTTCAGTTCAGTTCATGCCCAATCCTAATGATTCTAACTTGCAAACTAGTAGAATTGGCTTCTATGAGATTTTGTCATTTTCTTCTTCCCTTTACTCCTTTTCACATATTTCATATTGATGAATACATGAAGTATCCAAGTACTTCTACTCTAATTGAGTTCTATAAACTCTTCTACCTTTTTCCTTTTCCTCCAGAGACCTATTGCAAATGCCTCTCATTATGTTTGTCTTTCCTGGCTGGGTAAGCCAGATCTGTGTAAAGACTTTCTTTGCCTATTGTGCCCTTGCAGTTCTCAACAAGATTTGAGATTTACAGTGTCTGGTGTGTACTCTGCAAATTTTTAATAAAACAAACGCCCTGAATAGAGCAGTGTCACAGCTGGAATTAATAAAGGAGTATTGTACTAAAAATAAGGAAATGATGGGTTGAGAGATTTTGGCAGGATTCCTACCTGCATAGATGATACAAACACATACTCTGATGTATATGTAGAGATAAAGGTGCTGCTGTAAGAAACAATGTCACTTGTCCTACTCCCCTTTTTGTCTGCTAACATTTGGGGCCAATATTGAGGATTACATAGTTGCATCCTTCCATAAATATAATATCCAATATTGATTGCACAGTCATAGATCATTAAAGTTCCCAAAATCACATTTCAAAATGATGGCAATGATTATGTAGCAAGTATTTTCAAAATACTTGATGAGTTTCAGGTGATCACAACATTTCAGGGTTAAAAATAATCTTAGAGATTTCTTACCTGACAAGAATTTATACCATAATATACTTGACAAATATTCTCCCCCCCATCTTCTGCTTGAATACCTCTAGAAAGGCAGCCCCATGATCTTCACTCATGCAGCATCATTAAGAGCTATTTAAAAATAGAGAAACTATTGAATACAGGATTTTAGGGTGATTTTCTCAAGATCTTTCACCAAATTAAGGGTGAAGGATAATCATGAGGCCCTACTTCCTTCTATATTCCTTTGGGATTTTAAAGATAGAGACACCTGTGAGGATTTTTTGGTTACATCCATTAGTAGAAAAAGCATTTTGACTCCACAAAGACTTTTGCCATTGTCTCTGTTCTGTATTCCTCTACCCACTTCTTAAGCAGGACTATTAAAATGCTGGTTACTTTTACTAAAGTAATTATTAAAGTAAATCAAGCAAAACAACTCATTTTATTTGCTTTGGCAAATCTCAACCAATTTGCTTCTGGAAGACTCAACTTATTAAATCTTTGGTATAGGCACAAACTCTAAAAGAATAGGTAAATAATGTCCTAGAAAACTTTTTTTTGGGGGGTTGTAGCTCTTTTGACATGGGTCAACACAAATATAAGATGTGTTTCCATGAACAATCTTCATGTTATATCAAAAAGATGAATGCTGAATCCTGTTATGAGTAGAGGGGAACTTATTTTCTCTTCCTGTGAATTCCTTTTTAATATCTTTTTCTTTCTTTCTTTTATCTTTTCTTTTCTTTTTCTTTTTTTTCTGGGGCAGTTGGAGTTAAGTGACTTGCCCAGGGTCACCCAGCCAGGATCTCTTAAGTGTCTGAGTCCAGATTTGAACTTAGGTCCTCCTAACTTCAGGGCCAGTCCTCTATCCTTGCGCCACCTAGCTGCCCCATCTTTTCAATTTTTTAATGTGCGTACAAAATTCTCTTTTATTCTTGTTTGATCTGCATTCTTCTTCTTATGATCTGCATTATTTGAGGGCATATCCTTCACTGATAACATTACAGATCCAGTTGAGTTTTTATTTTTTATAAACTTGGTCTTCCTGTCATGCTTAGATTGAGAGTACAGCGGACATTCATGGAGTTTTATTTCTAATATTGATTGGTACAGAAGTTTAACATGCTCCATTTTCCTAACCTATATTGAGGCATCCTAGGTGGTCTCTGTTTCTGAAGCTCATAATATTGGTACTGGTCTTAGTGTAGACACCCATTTAGCTTTAGTTTTGTTTACTGTGTCTCAGGACTTTTGAACTCAAGAAATTCCCAACTTTTTCCCACCCCAATAGTCTAGCATTTGAGTATTTTCTTAATATTTTAACATAGGGAAAGAACATCAAATTGCAGTGTTGGTTACTAACGGATTTCCAACATCTAAGGTGTATTTTGCAAATTCTAATGAGGTAAAACTTCATTAAAGAAAGTTTGTTTGATATATCAACAATAATGCTTAATATACAAGAGGAAATCCTATGTCAAAATACTTGACATAGCCTCAAACCATGTCTTTTGAAAAGAAAGAAAATTTATGAACTGATAAGATCCTACCTTTACCTACAGGAGAGAATATGCTTAGTTTTATTATTCATGCATCATTGCAAGAACATCAGGAGAAGATTTCAATTTTCTTGCCCAGGTGTGCTGACTTTCTGTAAAATTCAGGACACAGGAAAAGCCCTAGGGTGGATTTTAAATTAAAGCTTATGTGAAAACACAGATTCCCTACTGGAATAGGAAATTATCAATGGATAACATGAAACATAGGATTCAATGTGGCCTTTATAACAAATTTCCCTGTTTCAAAGTTCCTGGTCTTGTATAATGGCATAGAGTGAGGAATTATAGAAGAATGCTTTCTGGTGGGTAGGACAGGGAAGAAGATTGGAAGTAGGAAAATGTGTGTGGGTTTTTTTTTTTCATCTTTGCTATTTTGACTGACTTCAGGTCACTAATTACATAAAAATATGATCAGAAAGCTACAACTAATTTTAAAAATTTGATGTGACAGTTTTGCTTCAAGGTTAGCAGTCTAGTGATAAAGTATGGAAATAATCAATAGGTGACCTGCTGTTTTGGTTGGTGTATGTTCCACGTGAATGCTTTCTGCATTGAGTTCTTGTTACAAGTTTTTTTGTTGTTGTTGTTTTTTATTTTGCTAAATTCTAACAGAACTCCTCCATTGTAGCTCTTCAGGACAGCTCTACTTTGTGGATTGCTTGAGTGTTTTTGGAACTTTCTAGAATATGTTTGTATATTCTTAACTTACTTTTATTCTTTGTACATACAAAACCAACATATCTTGTTGGGAAAATGTAGTTAACCACTTATTCTGGCTAAATAATATCTAGCTACTCTTTTTATCATTTGCCTTTCATTCAGTTGGTTCAAAAAAAAGGTCAAAATCAAGGCACACTTAGATAAGATTGAACTCTCCAGTAGTTGTCAAATCATGTATTTTATGTAAGCCAAACTCCTTGTGAATGCAATGGCAAATATTATTTCTAATCAGTGTAAAGTGTGAGTGATGAAAAGTATCAAAGAGAATGGGAACTAAGCAAAACGGAATTTTCCTTAAAATTGTGAGCTCCTTGAGAGCCGAGACTACAATTTCCCTCTTTTTGAATAAACAGTGCTTAACACAGTGCCTGGCATTTATTATCTGAGTTTTACTTTAAGGATTTTCTTTGCTGTCCCACACATGGTACAAAAACTCAGAAATGCCCATCCAGCCTAGAGCATCTGCATTGGGAGTAAGACAGAATCCATATATTCACAACCAAAGGTTGCTCTCTCACATTTGGCTCTGTTGAACAAATGTAGTTGCAAATGTTGAAGTTGTATATGTGTGGGGGCTTTGTATGAATGATCCTCTGATTTTAAAACTGAAGACTGACTAATCTGAGCATTTTGGTACTAGCAATGATGTGGGGATTTACAAAGTCTTATCTCTGTAAGATTCAATTGCTTTTTGAATCATTAATAGGGAAGAATGAGACTCCTGACTTCTGATAGGATCTAATTAGCCTACAGCATCTTTGTTAAATTCTTTTCCAGGTTTCCAAAGTCCAAGAAAGCAGACTTATAAAAACATATCTAGTCTTGTTTCAAGCCAGTTTTTATCCACAGGCATATTTTCAAATGAATTTTACAAATATGTAATGTCTCCATGAGTCTCATTTTACTGAGAGTAAAATGGAAATAGTAAAAAATTATAGAAACTGGTCATGCATGTATAAGTCTCAATATCTCAAGTACACAATCTCTTTTTCTCTTTTCAAACACCTACAACTGTACTTTAAAAATAAATATTTCATGAATTGAATAAGTCAAAGATGGAATTTCTAATATACTTTGTTGGAGAATGGTAATCAGCCTAAGAGTATCTCTTATCTAAGAAATAAGAGGATTTATGAAATTGTAGTTTTTACTGCAGGGATAGGTGGAGAAAGCAAAATCACTAAAAGCAAAAAGTTCAGAATGAAAAAAGGAGATACAAATCTCCTTTTGTATTTGCTGTTAAGACAATTTAACAAAATATTTGTCATAAAGACTTGGCAAAATCAAAAAGGGACAGTTTCAGGGGAAACTGGAAAGACCTCTATGAACTGATGTAGAGTGAATTGAACAGAACTAGAACATCCAAATACTACAGTATAATAAAAACCTTTGAAAATCTTTAGAACTCTCATCAATTCAATGAGAGTTCACAATTCCAAAGGAACCATTGATGTCAAGGAGGTGATGGACTTAAAATGTAGAATGAGGTTATGACCAATGAGGGGGTTTGCTTTGCTTGACTATGTATATTGTGGTTTGGTTTTGTGTTTTTATTTATTTTACTTTATTTTCTTGGTTGTTGTTCATTTGGCTTAGGGGAATGGGTGGGAGAGAAAATATTTGCTTATTAATTGGAAAAAAATGATAAAATAAAATTAAAAAATAAATAACTGGGAGATGTTATGGCAGGGAAAACTTGGCTTAGGAAGATTAAAAAAGACACCTGTTCATTTTGCCTTACCACTGGGCAAGGCTGTTACTCACATGTCAATAGTAACCTGATATAGGCACTAAAAAAATCCATATGCTATATATGCTACCCTAAGGTATATAAATAATTTCTAGGACATAAAATCACTAGGATCCTGATGAGAAAGGAGCCCTGTCTATTTCTGAATGATAAACCTCTATATCCTCTTCATCTCAAAAACCCCTTGAAATCATCCCATAGACTGTGACAATGAGCTGGCCCTTCTTACCAAGATCAGTTCTTCTACATTTGCCCTAGGTCACACTTTTCTATTTTCTTCAGCAGACTCCAACTTATATTTTCCTTCCTCCTCATTCTTTCCCTAACTTCACTTTATTGTATAACCACAAAAAGATAATGGAAAAGCACTAACTCCTGGCTTTGTCACTAATTTTCTTAGTGAATATTGGAAAAATCAATTAATCTCAATATGCCTCAGTCTCCTCAGCTGTAAAATGATGTTCTTAAAGACTTTTCCAGCCTTAAACTGATGACTTCAAGCTCATCACTGTAAATACTAACTTAAAACCTATTAAAATAGATCTTAAAATGCCAAAAAGGCTAGAAAATGCCATAACTTTAGGCCTTATCCAATAAGATTCTATTTCATCTAAATACATGAATATATATGTGTATAGATATATATATGTTTATATGTATGTCTGTATATATATATATATATATGTTTATATGTATGTCTGTATATATATATATATGTTTATATGTATGTCTGTATATATATATATATATGTTTATATGTATGTCTGTATATATATATATGTTTATATGTATGTCTGTATATATATATATATGAAATTTTGTGTAGTTATTTTCAATTGTATCCAACTGTTTGTGATACCAAGGATACTGACATGTTTTGTTATTTCCTTCTCTAGCTTATTATACAGAAAAGGAGCTGAGGCAATCAGGATACAGTGACTTGCCCAGGGTAACATAATCTAATAAATGTCTGAGGTCAAATTTGAACTCAGGAAAATAAATCTTCCTGCCTCTGTATCTGGCACTCTGCATTACCATTCAGCTGCTCATAAACTAGAAATAGAGTAGCAAAAAAAGAGGAATCATTAAGGCATTTAAAAAAAATTCAGAGAAGAGAACCAAATGAAGGCCAGAAAGAAATATGAACAAGATAGTTGTGAAAGCTATAAGTTGAATTTTTATTTAAAAGCAAGCTGTAGGTAATATACCTAAAGTTTCATGTACAATCTTGTGTTTCTATTATCTCATGTGCATACAAATGTTCATTTTATTTGGTGTTTTTGAGTTTAGAATAAAAATATGCTCTGAGACAGTTGGCAGCATCACAGAAATAGAAGATATAAGATTAAAACCACCTAAAGAAACTGAGCAGTTATTTCCTTTTTTTATCATTTGAAAATAAAGAACAAATAAATTCAGTAGCTTATGGGATTTTCTGAGATAAAGTCTAGCACTGAAATAAGAAATAATAGTTCCCCAAGGAGTCATGACTGACCTAAAGATTATGAATCCTAAAGAATGGAAGATATGGAGAACAACAGGGAAGTAAGGGACAACAAATGAAAGCAAATAGATTAGATTGGGCATATGATGCTTTGGATCATATGATTATGGCATCAATATTCCCAGTTTTGTTCCCTGCCAGGTCATCAAGTCATCATACACATTAGAAGTGCTGCCTGATGGAAATTCTACCTGGTAATAATAATTCCCAAATTTGGAGGAACTTCAAATGTAACTAAATAAAAAGGATTTGGAATCATTACATCAGAAGTTAAAGCATTTGGGTTATTTGGAAGCAAAAGGGGCTCCTTTGGACCCTAGGAGTATTGTCTAGTAATATCAATAATTAGTCAAGATTTGTGTGCGAATGAGGAATTCATTGATTCAATCTTATCTCTCTTAAAATAATGACCTTAATCAGGAATACCATCTATCATTGAATCTACTACTCAATTGTTAAAACTACATGTGAAAAAAGTCTGAAATCATTTTAAGAGTGAAAACTATTGGATGGAATGAAGTGATGCTATGCAGAAAGTATATTGGTATTGGCTGATGATACTCAATTATGCCTTGTGGGTTTGACATAAAATAACAATTCAGTTCAGAACTGGAGCATTCCAATTTTTGGCCAGCCTAGTGGTGGAAACAATTGCAGCCAAGCCCCTGAAAAGGAATTATTTGTGGGTGGAGGAGGAGGTGAAGAAAGAGCTTCTGACCTCCTCCCATGCCCAACAAACCCCTTGAGTATAACATAATGTCATGAATTTTGAAAGGTTGGATGATTTTGGACTTCCCATGGATGTTCTAGCAATGTCCTTGGTGTTGTAGTGGCTCCCTTGGGAGCCAAAGAAAGACAGCTTTAGGAAAAAGACATACCTAAGGAAAACTATATTAGGGTCCCACAAAAGGAACTTCCAAGACCTGTAAATTACATTTTTTTGCCCCAAGAGCTGTATGTAAGTTTGATACCATTTTTTCCTGTACTTTGTGTGTATTTGTGGAAGTACACACTTCGGTTGGAGGTGGGGTTGTTTTGTATCAACTGTTTATACTCTACTAACTTAGTAAATACCATTTCTCAAAGCTAATGGTCTGGCTAGCTAATTGATATCAATTGATAATCAAATGGGGAGCACGTTGTTTGATGTTTTCGAACTTAATTCTATCACCTCACCTAATTCTATCACAAGAGAATTAACTTGCCACTTTTTGTGGTCCCAACCTACCAATGTGAATGTGGGTTGGGAGAGTGAGCTTCAGAACCTGTATTATATTTGAGTTTTACAACAACTGGACAACAAAAATAATCAGGAAAATGCAAAAGAAGGGATAGGTATTAAGTTAAGTGCTTGGGCACATAATTGATCTCTTAAATTTTAGAAGTCATCAATTTCTAATTTTTATTATAAGATGTAGATTCATTGTTATTGATATGTCTCTATCTGAAAGGAATTACAGGACATAGAACATGGTTGGGACTTAATTAACATTTGTTGAATAAATGAATAAAGAAGTGGACAAATTTTGCAAAGTCTCCTTAGATTAAAATGAGCACAGCATTTTCTAGGAACCAGGAAGTGGACTTTCTTCTTTTCATTACAAGGAAGGTAGTGGTTCTTATCTTGGAGCATTATTTTTTTAAAATTCATTTCATATTAATTCTAATCCCTCCAGAGTAATTTGTTTTCAATTAAAAAGCCTTACTACCTCAAGAGGTGATTAACAATTATTGGTTTTGTATACAAAACATTTCAGCGTCTGACCCTGACAAAGTGTTTAAACAGAAAATTAGACATTTTTCCCCTTCCAGCTTAAGTGTCCTGTTGGGATGAACACCTGAATCTACTATTTCATAGGCTAAGAAAATGATTGGGAAGAATTTGGCAATAGCTGATGCTCATGGAGGACAGGTGGCTGTAGATAATTTTTCATGATCAGTAAAGACACACTTGGCAGCCCACATGTGGCCAGAACTTTATATCTTGGCCAAGTCATTTTTTTCTTGATAGGGCTTTGCTTCAGCCATGTAGGAGGACTTTATCAAGTGTCTGAAACTCAAAGTAGGATGATCCAGCTGTGATTTGGGCATGTTTTTTCCACTTCTAACAATTTTCTTTTTTCTATAAGGAAAATATATATCATCTTCATGTTGGGCTAAATTCTGAGTATCCCAGGCTAAAAACAGTTCTTCAGAATCTTTCATAATATAACAAGTGAAAACTGTGAAAATAATTGAATTTGGCATTAACATCTTCCCTCTTCTGGAAATCCTTTTATTTTTCCATAAAATATTATGGGGCTCAATGAAATAGATTGCTTGGATAAAGGAAGTTAGATTATCATGTTCTTCATTCATTAGATAAAGCAATATACCCTTAGAATTCTTTGTCCTTTTAGTTTTCCCTTGGTTAACTGGGATTTACAATGTGAAGGAAGGGTTTTTCTAATTCCCACCCCCCCTTAACCAGCTAGTGCTTTCTTCTCTGAGATTACTTTCTATCTTCTTTCTCTCACTCTATGTGTGTGTATTCTAGTCATTTACATATGGTCTTTCCCATTAGAATATAAGTTCCTTGAGGGCAGGGAATGTCTTTGCCTTTCTTTTTTTTAATTTCAGCATAGAAAGCACTTAATAAATGCCATTTGAATGAGTAATAATAACACAAATGACATTTTCATACTTTGCATTTATTGGTGGTCATTTTTAAAATACATCATTACAATCTGTAATGAAATACTCCAGTAAAACATTTTCTAGTATGAGGCTGTTTCTGAGATTCTGATAGTCACTGAGATATGTATGAGTGAGATGATCAGCAGCTAAGCTTTCCCAATTATTATGTAAGCTCCTGAAGGCAAGGATTTTTATTGCCTTTCTTTGCATTCCTCATAGTTAGCACAGAATCTGGCACACAGCATATGTTTAATCAATGCTTATAGATTTGATTAGAGCCTTTTCAAGTTCAGGGACCCGTAGCTTTCTTAAAAGGAAATGGTGGTAGTCTATTGATGCAAGAAATTTAATTGATGTAGCTGCTATTAATTTATAACTACTTATATTCCACATTTGCTTTGAGTAGAATCAGGCTTCTTATTTCATCGATGTATCTATAGATGTTGATATATATATATGTATGTGTATATATATATGTATATATATATATATATATATACAGAACTTATATATAATATATTTAACATTTATGTATATGCATAGAAATTGAATTCATTTATATCTACTTATTCTATTACCTTATCAATACACCTGACAATTCAAGTTTGTTTGGGGTTTTTTGCAACAACCTTGACATTCTTTTCCTTCTCTTGATGCTCTTCTCTTTTGTCTACGTGGGAACTAGGGTAACCTTTGGTCCCATGGCCACTGACCTGGCTGTAGGGGTTGTAGTAGCAGAGGATGTTGGCCAGACATGATGACACTTATTTCTTTCCATGTCTACTACCACCAAAAGCAGAGGAAGTTAAAGTCAAACTTGGGCTTATGTCATTAGCTGGCCATCAATGTTACATATATTTGAAGTATTGCATAACTATATATATATATATATATATATATATATATTTCTTTGGTCAACTTACTGGTCAACTTAGAATCCTATTGGGAAATATTCAGCATTGAACATTTATAACAGGTAAATTGACTTTTCTTTCTTATGCCCAATCAGTACATGCTGTTCTATTAAAATTCATACTTGGAAAATAGTATGATTCAAAAAGACGTTATTTCACCCATTAGGTTTGTTTTGGCCATATCTCTGGGAAGTGCAGTCATGTAATGACCATTTCTTTAAAAAATTCTATGATATAAATTCTTGGCTCTAAATAAATATATACATACTTCATGTGGGCGTCTCCTAATGCATTTTCTTACATTAGTATCACCAGCTTTAGAAACATTTTGCTAGCTAAGGAAAGATAATCACAAATTATTTTTTACTAATTAAAATCTGAATGGGTGATGAAAATGCCTATTTTAGCTAGATTGTAATCAGTGACGATGATAACTTTAGCTGAGTTTGGCAAAGTTGTATTATGGGTCCATGTCAGGTTGGTTGGGAGTACGTGGTGAGTTCCTTGGGTACAAGAAAGACATTTCACTTTTGTTTATAGATTGGCACAGCTCTACTGATAAGATTCAACAAATTTGGATAAGAATATCCTTACAAATGTTAGTCTTTTCTGCCATTACAAAGTCAACAGGATAAAAGGTTATATAGTATGAGTTTTCAGTCATTTTTTTCAGTCCTGTCTGACCTTTTGTGACCCTCTTTGCTTTGTCTTCTTTGGGGGGGGGGGAGAATTCTGAAGTGGTTAACCATTTCCTTCTCTAGCTCATTTTACAGATAAGGAAACTGAGACAAACATGGTTAAAGGGTGTTCCCAGGGTCATATAGCCAGTATGATTTAGAGTGGTAATAATACTTGTATTTTCCTACACATCTCTACCAGCTGACATTTTGTTCGCCACTGAAATAGACAATTCTGATTGCATCAGCTGGAAATGTTTTCTCCTTCATCTTAGTTTATATTACACTGATATGTGGTATAAATGGGGAAAAAACCCACTGGTTTGTATTTAGAGGATTTGGATTTCAGTATTGGCTCTGCTACTAAATGACTGTAGAGTCATATTGGGAAATTTTCCCCCCCCATTTTGACCCTCAGTTTTCTCATTTTGTAAATGAGGGATCTAAGATAGATCATCTCTAAGGCTCCTTCCAGTTATAATTTCTGTTATATGATCTATTTATTATATTCTAACTTATATATCTTCCCTTTTCCCTCACATTAGAATATAAATCTTGTGAGTGGGCAAAAGTTATCATTCATCATACTTTTTTATAGATGAGCAAAATGAAGCTCAGAAAATTGTCACGGAGCAAGTAGTAGGATTAAGACTAGAACCATTTTCTTCTAGCTCAATGTTCCTTTTATATCACTTTGCCTGTTACATGGTAAGAATGTCTGTTGTTCATAAAATATATTTTTCTTGAGAGAGATCTAAGAATGAAGTTTTTGTTCCCAAGTAATATGTTAAAATCTCAACTATTATTAATATTAAAATTGAAGTTATTTTTGTAATTAAGTACATGCTAAATTTCATTTAAATCATAAATATGTCTTAACTAAAAAAGCTTTTTTCTTCATATTTGTTTTCCAGTGGGTTAGGATTGTTTTGATCAGAATTATGACTGCTGCAATAATCAGTGAAATGAATTGCTATTGGGATGAATTTTGTTTAATTAGTGCAGTGTTAAATAAAAGCTACATTTTAATAAGGATGAACAAAACAAGCAGAAAATGAAAATCTTTTTATGTTGAATAAAATTTAAGTAAAAGGTGTCAATATGTTTTGGGCATTTAGATTTTGACAAGGGTGAAATAAAAGTAATTAAATAGGCCTAATCTTATGAAATTATGGACACAGTTACTAAACTGAGAAATCTTAAGAAATTCAGAAAAGATTTTATCTTAACTGAGACAAACCCTTTTTTTTTTTTTTTTTTTTCCTTACTGCATAGTTTTCAACACACAAAGCACTTTTTACTCTCCCTTTCCTGCAACAAAGGATGATACTGTTGGCATTCTGGCAGCAACTAAACAAATCCATTCTCATTCTGTGACTTCTGATTTTGGTAAAACTAACCACAACACTGGGCTGTTCTTACAGCCTGTGCATGCTTTCCTCTAGATTTTTTGCTACGAATTAATGTCATTTCTGATAACAAAGATGATGAAATCCCTTTTTTCCCCACAGAGGTTTAGGACTGTTGTCTTGGAAAGAGAAAGGGTTATATCTCTCCTATTTTCTAATAGCATTTCTTCCCTCCCCATAACTCTACTCTGATCATCACAACTTCAATTACTCCCTTCCCTCTCTCCATTTTCTTGGCATTGACCTATAGTGTTCTAAGCAGCAAATAGGTTTGATTCATGTCCTACAGATTTCCTTACATGTCTACCTCAGCCAATTTTCACACACATTTATTAGCCTCTTGTGATGGCTTAGAAATTTAAGCCCACCTCTGTATATATCATGGCTTATAGCCGGTATTGTACATGGGATGGCCAAATTGGCATTCTCAAATATCCAGCTTCATGTTTTGGGTTGTATTAAGTTTCCTTTCTAATTCACATAAAGCAGTGAAATTCTTCTAGGGCGACTCACATGATGTTGTTAGACAGAGCTCTGTGGGAGAGGCAGGAACACACTAAAGCGGTGGTAGGGTCAAGAGCAGGTGCTAAGTTTGGAAAGAAATGCATTTTACTGGGTTGATGGAATTGCTTCATGGAATTAGGGACCCATTAAGTAAGCTGAGTTCTTGACCTCCAATTCCCCCATGCGCCTGGAGAAGGATTGGATTGCAAACATGGTTTCTGTTACCTTAGACCAGTCCCCTGTTTTCCATTCATAGCAGCCTGTGTAATCTTCACATTCTTCCTCTGCTTTTGGCCTTGTGGTTCGATCGCATTTCCCTTGAGAGTTGGTGCATGTCACTGTTCTTCTTTGTGTTCCTATTCCGCAGTCAGCAGAACACTGCAAAATACCATTTGGATATCACCATTACCTCCTATGTTTTCTCTGCAATAACCCAGCAAGTCAACTCTCAGTTGTTCAAGGATAGACTGTAAAATATATCTATATATTATACATAAAATATATATTTATTATAAGGGATATATTTTACAGTCTATACATTATCCTTTTTCTTTAACATTTATTTCCTGATTTATTCAGCTCAGACATTTCACTGCAAAAAATGAAAACAGATTCAATTCAAACTATTTAGTTCTGATGCTTTATACCATGGAGAAAGGCTCTATTGAAAGAAGAGAATATATCTAATAAGGGAAAAATTTGTTTATAAATTAGCTGAGTCTTTATTTTTTTTCCCTTACCATGGAGACTTAAGCAGAGGAAACATGAAGAATATGAATATTTGAGAATTTAAGATAATTCTAAATCTCCTTTACTCTTTGTTTTAGTAATGGGAAGACAAAATGGTTGATTTAAACTTTTCTTTCTTTTATTTCTTGGTATAAGAATTAACAATGAAATGGCTCAGGGTACCAGGCACCAGGTACTAGAGAGAAACACAACATGCTAACAGTGTATAAATTCGTCCAGAATCCTAGTGCTATATTGTCTTAGGACTGAAAAGAATTTCTAGGAATCATCTAATCCATTTTTATACCCTCTTTGTAGGACTTCATTAATTTTATCTTATGTAATTACCATGTTTAAAGGTAATCAATATGTCAGAAAAATAAGAAACATTAGGAGAGCTATAGGCACTAGTTAGTTATTATTTCCCTTATTAATTCAGCTAAGTTGAGATCTATCATATTAAACAGAATTGAGATCAGAACAATCAAGATATTTATTCTCTGAGGAAACTGAAGTGATTAAGTGATGCTTGGATCTTAGAATTGGAAGAAGCCTTCCAAAACTCAAATGAAATCTTTTTGGTAGATGGCTATCCAACATTTATTTGAATACTGATAATAAAGAATTCATCAATTAGTAAGGCAGTCCCATTACATTGTTGAATAATTCTAATTGTGCTAAAGCTGTTCTTTATATTGAATAAATGTCACCTCTAATCAGTGGTTATAGTTTTACTCTCTGGAGTAGTATATGAAAACCCTCATCCATATGAAAGGTCTTTATGCTTCCACTAAGTTTCTCTTTTCTGGGTAAAAAGTTCCCTATTTCCTTAACTGTTCCTCATTTCTTTTCTCAGCAGATATTTTTTGCGTGCCTTTACATCTCTCATATGATCTGATTTTTCAGATTTATAACTATCCCCTCTTCTTTGGAAACTGCAGTTTTATATTTGGAAGACTACTTGTCTATATTCTCTTGATAAGTTTCCTAATCATGTTACCTCAGCAAAGACACATTACTTTAGGAATTCTAAGCTAGTATCCCTTGAGAAAATATACCATTTTAGAGAATACCAACAGTTCAGCACCAGATATATTTTTTCAGTCCCAGATGATTTCTAAAGAGTTGATGGAAGCCGAAGAGAGACCACATGACGCAGTGTTATAAAACTATTTTCAATAAGATGGAATCCAGCATAAAGTGGGCCCATTTTGGACTTTTTATAAATTAGTCATTGAAATAACAAAATTATCACTATTGGGTGGTGGTTTTAACATGAATCCCAAAGACAGCATTACAATGAAGTTCCAGGATAAACTTTTTCTCTTTAGTATATTGTTCACTCATGGGTTTATAGGGGTGTTTCTTAACCAAGAGATTAAGTTGGAGTGGAATTTGAATGAACCATAAATTATCAGGTTATGAGATTTAACACTTCTAGTGTCAAGTTCTAGACAGAAAATAGCAAAAGAAAAACTGACAGAGTAATACTCAATAACAAGCAAAGATTTGCTATGATGTCTTTGAGCCTGCTGTCAGAAAGCACTCCATTACAGTGGGGGGTAGGGAGGGACAAGAATGATACCAGGATGAGATATGATATATTAGTTGGACAAGATTCTGCTTGCTTGTTTCACTACCTTAAAAATAGTACCCAGACAGTTCTGACCTGGTAACCTTGTTAAGAACATGACTGACAAATGTTTATGAGTTGGCAAGCAAACAGAGATGCTTTTAAATACCTAACAGGAAACATGGTCTAGCAAAACTGGGAAGATTTCCATTTGATTTGCTGTGTGTTGATGATTATGGTGACCTCCTTAAGGAAGTCATGCCTCTGTAATTGAGAGAAACATATAACTCCTGGATATGATGGACCAGATTGCCTTTATGGGTCACAAGGCTAGATTCTTTCATATTGGCTTTCGTAGCAAATCTTAGCAAATCTTGGAGCATTTGGGTGGAATTCTTTCATACTACCCAAAATTCCATCAGGTAATACGGAAGATTTTTATGTGCTATATTAGTTCAGGATGAAACTAATACTGAATTTTCTTACATTTTTCTATTCTTGATCAACTTATTCAAAAGTACTGGGAACTCTAATATTTATTTTCCTGAACTATGTTGAAAAACATCTATATAGGGAGTGGGGTCAAAACGATGGATTAGAAACAGGAACTCAGCTGAATTCTCCCATATACCTCTCCAAACAACTTTAAATTACCTCCTCAAATCATATTTGGGACTATAATGCCAGCAAGAAACCTTGGAGGTGGATGTAGCAACAGCACTGAGATTTTCCAGCCCACAAATGGTAAAGGGCTACAAACAACTGGTCAGAAAGAGATTACACTGGATTGTCACTGGGTTCAGGATCCTGTTTTCTTTGGCTGTCTGAACATCTAGTGTTTGTGTCTGCTCACAGAGGAACAGGGAACCAGGTTTCAGTTCTAACACAAAGAGGAGCACTGATGCTCATGGCTGCGCTAGAGCAGGACTTGCAAGATCAAGAACAGTGCTAGCTCTTGTGACTAAAGGGAGCAAGATCTCTACATGGGCAAAGACCCAGAGCACAGACCAGGGGAGCAATGGTAGATCATACTGCCTTGGAAGCACAGAAAACTTATAGATCCCTGAAATAGTTCTAAAACAACTGAATGAAAAACCTGAAGCTTGGAAACAGTTCCCTCTCCACAGTCAGAGATTTATCCAACTTAGATGGAATAACACACACTCATTTGGGTACAGAAATCTATCTTTATAAAGAAAAAGGAGAGGAAAGTGATATGAGAAGGGGGCCATACTGATAGAAGGAAGGTACTGATATGGAAGGCAGTGGTCAGAAGTGAAAGACTTTTGAGGAAGGAAAAAGGTAAAAGAGAGAAGAATAAATCAGGAAAAAATAAAATGGAGGGAAAATATAGTAATCAAAGCTGTTAATATGAATAAGATAAACTTACCCATAAAACAGAAGTGGATAGCAGAATGGATTAAAAAAATAAAAAATATGTTGTTTATAAGAAATACATTTGAAACAGAGAGACGCAGTTAAAAATAATAGGTTGGAGCAGAACCTATTTTACTATAACAGATAAAAACAGAAAAAAAAAACTTCATAGCAATCATGATCTCAGATAAAAATTAAAGTACAAATAGACTTAATTAAAAGAGATAAGAAAAGAAACTACATTTTGCTAAAAGGTAACATAGACGATGAAATATCAATAATAAACATATAGGCACCAAATGACAAAGGATATACATTCTTAAAGGAAGAGTTAAATGAATTACTGAAGGAAATAGACAATAAAACTATATTAGTGAAAGTATACTTTTCCCTTTCAGAAGATAAATCTAACCATACAATAAGAAAGTAAATAAAACCATGAATAGAATTTTAGAAAAGTTAGATATGAAAGAGCTCTGGAGTAAATTGGACTAGAATAGAAAAGAGTATAACTTTTTCTTGAGTTGTACATGACATCTCACAAAAATTAACTATATATTAGACTATTAAAAATCTCACAAAGGAAAAAAAGAACTATTAAATTAATCCCTTTTAGACTATAATGCATTAAAATTACTTTCAATAAAGGTCCATGAAAGCATAGATTAAAAATTGATTGTAAACTAATAGATTCCTAAATAATGAGTAGGCCAAAGAGCAAATCATAAAAACAATCAATTTCATTAAAGAGAATAAGACGACAAATCAGAATTCATCGGATGTAGCAAAGCACTACTTAGGAGAAATTTTATTTCTCTTAATGAGTACATCAATTAAAAAGGGAGAGAGACCAGATCGATAAATTAGGCAACTTAAAAAATTTAAAGTTTCTAATTAAACAATAAAAATGGAAATCCTGAAGCTCAAAGGATAGATTAATAAAATTCAAAATTAAGAAAATCATTGAACTAGTCAATAAAACTAGGATCTAGTTTTATGAGGAAAAACCCTAATAAAATATATAAACCTTGGATTAATTTGATTTAAAGAAGAAAATCAAATTACTCATATCAAAAATAAAAAGGTGGAATGCACTTCGAGTGAAGAGGAAATTAAAGCAATTATTAGAAGTTATTTTACTAAATCAGTAAAACAATGATCTAAGTGAAATAGATGAATATTTACAAAAATATAAAATTGCGGGGATTAATAGAAGAGGAAATAGGTTACTTAAGTTACTCTATCTTAGAAAAAGAAATTAAATAAGCCATAAATGAAAGCCCTATGAAAAACCTCTCAGGATGGATTTACAATGAATACTCCCAAATTTAAGGAAGAATTAATCCCAATACTATGTAAATTATTTGGGAAAAAGGACAAAGAAGTCCTGCCATATAACTTTTAAAACACCAATAACATATGGATACCTGAACCAGGAAGAGCAAAAACAAAGAAGAAAACTATAGCCCAATTTCTCCAATCCATAATAATGCAAAAATTTTAAATAAAATACTAATAAGGCTATTATACAGCAATATATCACAAAGAACATACACTTTGAACAGGTGGACTTTATACCAGAAATTCAAGGTTATAGTGACAATTCTAACTAAATTAATTTATATATTCATTGCCATACTCAAATTTTGTTTTATAGAGCTAGAAAAAATAATAATAAAATTCATCTGGAAAAACAAAAATTCAAGAATATCAAGGGAATTTTAAAAACCATGAAGGGGGCTGTAGCCTAACAATACAAGAATTCAAACAATATTACAAAGCTGTAATCATCAAAACAATACTGGCTAAGAAATAGTGTGATGGATGAATCAGTGGAATATATTAGATACATAAGACACAGTAATAAATGACATAAATAATCTAGTGTTTGATAAACGCAAAGACACAAGCTTTTTTAGTAAGAACTCACAATCTGACAAAATTTTTTGGGAAAACTGGAAAACAATTTGGCAGAAACTTAGACCAAATCACATTGTATACCAAGATGAAGTCAAAATGGATACATGATCAGGCACAAAGGGTGATTTAAGCAAATTGGAAAAGCATGGAAAATTTTACCTATCACATCTAAGGATAAAGTAAAAGTGTATGACCTAACAAGAAATAGCAATATTGGATGTAAAATGAATAACTTTGATTAGATTATAGTTTTTTCTATATTAAAAAGATTCTGTACAAACAAAACCAATAGAGCCACTGTTGTAAACTAATCCGACCATTCTGGAGAGCAATTTGGAACCATACTTAAAGCACCATAGAACTGTGCATATCCATCAAACCAGCAATATTATCACGGGATCCATATCTCAAAGATTGATGGGAAAGAAAACAGGAACTATATGTACAAAATTATTTATAACAGCTCTTTTTGTGGTGCCAAAAATTGGAAATTTAGGGGATATCCAACAATTAGGGAATGACTAAAGAAGTTATAGCATATAATTATGGTAAATACTATTGTGGTATAAGAAATCATGAGCAGGAGGCTTTCCTAAGAACATAGGAAGACTTATATGAACTGATGCAATGTGAAGTGAGAACATTGTACACAGTAAGAGCAATATTGTAAGGATGCTTAATTATGAATGATTTAGCTATTCTTAGCAATACAATGATACAAAATTTTAAAGAACTTATGAAAAATGCTATCTACCTCCAGAGAAGGAACTGATAAAGTCTGATTGCAGAACAAAGTGTACTTCTTTTAAAATTTTTGTTTTTAATTTACTTTTAGTCTGTTTTCTTTTGCAGCAAGATTAACTATGGAAATGTTTTATATGACTACACATATAGCATTCATATCAAATTACTTACCTTTTCGAAGGGAGAGAATTTGGAACTCAAAATTTAAAAATGATCAAAATTTTTCATGTAATTGAGGAAAAAAGAAAATATATAAGACTTATGTATTTACTAAAACATTTAGTTGAAGGTAGGCTTCAGCTTTATAGAACAATTCCATAGGAAATAGGAGTTTTTTTGTAATATAAGTTTTAACTGCAGACTTGAGTTTTTAAAAAATATATATTTTATTTTCTGGTGAAATCATCTTCTGCCTCTGTTTTGAAAGCCACTTCTTTCTTCTGACTAAATTAATCAATGGACATTTATATGCCATACACCTGAGATAGTTGATGGGCTACAAAATTAAAGTAAAACAGTTGTTTTCTTTTGAGGAGATTATATTCTACTAGATGGGGCTATGGAAACAACATCTATAAGTCTGTCTTCTTCAAATTGTGTGAATGCATTGTTTTATTGGGTAAGACACAAGCAGTGAGGGATAAAAAGTTTATGTGGAAGTCCTTTAAAGAGAGTTTTGAAGGAAAAAAGAAATTTTAAGAAGCATGGAGGAGATTAGGGATAAATCTGGGTTTTAGTTATACCTACTGAAAGGGCAGAGAGGCAGGAGATGCCATTTGGAACATGTATAAAGACAGCAACTCATCCATAGAACACAGAAAAGGGAGAACTATTTTATTATAAGGGGCAGTTAGGTTAGCATGGCTTTAAAAGAGAAACAAAGGTATTTATATTTGATTCTTAAGGGTGATAGCATTTCTTTAGAATTCATTAAATAGGTAGGGACATAAGCAGATCTTTACTGTAAGAAACATGAATTGGAGTGGGGTGAGTCATGAGGCAAGGAGATCAATTAAGAGGCTGTTATAGTTCAAGATATAATGAAGATCTGGATTATGGTGGTGGCCACTAGGAGCTGCCGTGGATGTAAAAATGACAAGACTTAGCAACTGACTGGATATGTGAGGAAAATAGAGTAGAAACTATAAAATAATCATAAAAAAACCTGAATGTTAAGAGAGATTAGTTGTGCAAAGAATAGAAATAAAAATAGGGAAGTTTGATATATAAGGGGGAGGGGGAAGAAGTGTTTTGAGAGTAGAGGACAGGATAGACTTAAACTGGTTAAATACGGGGTGAAGATGAAGAATTCAGAGAAAGGTGATGTACAGAAAAAGGGAGAATACTGAGGAATTAGAGGTACTGGTGAAGATGAAAAAGTTTGAGAAGAGTTAAGATAGGGAGAAGCAGATTGATGTGATAGGGAGTTACAGTGTTGATTAAAGATGACTCATTCTGATTCCAGCATATTTTCTGCAATAAGCTAAGATGCTGGTAAAGCCAAACTCTGTATCTGACATCAGGTGTGTGTTTGATTTGATGTGTGTGCCAGTGTTAAAAAGACCACAGAATGAAAATTACTAGTTCTCCCTAGACTTAGTAAAAGAAGGTATAATCAAAAAGTATGAGTAGGGAGGAGAATCTTAGACCAAGCTATATTCAATAAATCCCTACTCTGACATTTATGGGCTGTGTGATTGTGAACAGTTTTTCAGCTATGAAATGAAGGTACTTGCATAATCACCCTCCCTGGGCTATGAGGAAAGAGCTTTGTGAACTTTTAAAGTGCTATGTAACCATGAGCTTTTTATTAAGTAAAAAATACCATAAAGAGGCACTCAGAAGGCTTCTTGTGATAGGCCATCACCCAGGTTCTTTATAAAGAAAAACACTATGACTATTTTCCCTCTGTTTTCTTATATACTATGAGAGGAATTACTGTCTCTTTTTTCTTTGTTTATTTCTTGTACTGACTTGGGTAAAGAAAGATTAGGGAAGTTAAGTAGAAAGAAAACTAAGTACCATCAGCTTATACCTAATAAAGAAAACAACCCTTACAGTCAATAGGAGAGAGTTAAAGCCACTGGCTGCAAAAGGATTTTGTATACCTTGTAAAGTAGAAATCTGGTTTTTGATCAGAAGTTAAGGGGGAATTGGAAAAAAGCATTCCAAACAAACCAGGATTAGAGCATGAGTGAAATAAACATTAGTGAGAGGCATCAAGTTGTACTTAAATGATTACACAACTGTAATTGTGAATATTTTTCAAATGTTGCATTCTTTATGTTTTTTTATTTTTAGCATTTTTATGAACAATTAGATTCTGTTAAAAAAACAAAAACATGAGTAGACTATATTTGAACCACAGACAATTACAGTGCTACTACTTTGCTGATTATGCCATAGCTTATATTTCAGAATATCTAGGTGGATTTTGAATTTGCAGAACTAAATAAATGTTTTACATCATTCCTTTTCTTAAAATATCATGATGAGTTACTTTCAACTTAAAAGGAAATTGGGGGATATATTCATTGCAATAGAGTAAGAATTTTGCACAGTGGAAAAGTTTTGCTTTAGTCTCAAACTCATCTATTGAATAATCAGAAAAGGGTCACCTTTTGCAAATTCTTTTCTGTCCTTTCGTTCATTAAAAATGGGCTGAGTACTTTTTTTTTTTTTATCCAAAATAATTCCAACTGTTTGGCAAAAAAAAAGGAACTTTAAAAATATTTTCCACACTGAAGACTGTCTTGGATTTAGCTTTTTTGAAAAAAAAAAAAAAAAAAAAGTACTTTTGATGAGGGAGTAGAGTTTGCACTTTATTCAACTATTTTTTTGTTTTGTAGCCAAAAAATCAAAATCATTAATGTAAAGTGTGGCTTTTGAATAAAATACAACCAATGATAAAATGGTATTTCCAGAATCAGTATTCACGGTTTAAACTTAAGACTTAATTGATCTCTTTCCAGGCCTTTTTTTTTTTTTTAATAGCCATACAATTTGTAGTTCTGACTTACACACTGAGAAGCTAACCCTCCTAACATCAACTTGCTTCAATATAAAAACAGTGCCATAGGACATAAGAAAAATCTTCTAAACCAATTTTCTCAGAGTGATTTTATACAAGAGTTTATATATATAAATCAGGAATTAAATATCAACTCTCTTAAAGGATCAAACCTCTTTGCAGTTCAAAAGGAATCTCAAATGTTTGAGCTACAAGGACCTTAAAGAATACTTCTTCAGAGTTTTTAAAATTCTTTTTGTGTCATGAATTCAGCAAACTGATGAAATCTCTTAGAATAATGTCTTTAAATGTTTAAAACAAAATATCTTAAGTTCACAACAGAAAGCAATTATATTAAAATCCAAGTCCATAGGCTCCTTTCCCCCACCAGGTCAAGAGTTTTTATTTCATTTCAATATTCTCATTTTATAGATGAGGAAGACTTAGCCTCAAAGAGATTAACATAATTTGCCCAAGGTACTTGAAACTGGACTAAAATTCCAACATTTAAACTTCCAGGTTATTTCTTTTCTCATCAGGCAACAAACACTTTATTTTATTAAACTATTTATTAAACACTTAATATTTCTCAAGCATGGTGCTAACCATTGGAGGAGATAATAAACAATTTATGTAGCACAATATAGAATATAATTACTGTATAATAACATGACAGCTAACACCATGGGCCCCAGATTATTTCAAGTATTAAACTCTTGAGAACATTAATAATGTTAAAGGAAGAGAAGCATGAAGAATTAAGTAGTTTTGAAATAATAAAGCCATTTCTTTTAATATTATTGGACAGATCCTTAACATTCTGGCTACATTTATTGAGTTTCCAGAAGGTACTTGGTATATAATTTTAGGTTCTTGAATTTCTTTCTTGAGGTCACTCCTCTCTATTAGAATTAGATAATATTCTTGGGTTGGTTACCAATCATCTTTTGTGATAATACCTTTCATGTGTTTTGTACCACAAGAATGAGAGATGTCCCTTACCTAGGCCATAGAAATTTTATAAAACCTATGAAATGCTTTGTAATCTTTAGAAAGTAATAACAATACAGAATATTTTTTACTTTGATAGAGTGATGTCAGATTTTAAATTATTGTCAAGAAGGATGAAACTTGAGAAAAGTTTAAGTTGAAGTGACATAATTTTCAGCATTTAGGACTTGCTTGAGATTCTTTACACAATGGCTTGTTTCTAAAACCTTTTGTTTTAAGTCTGTATTAGCAACAAGCCTATAAAAATTGTCTATAGAGTTAAAGATTCTCTTCCAATGACAAAGGAGTAATTATTCATTCAATCTTGAAAATCTCTAATTTGTTAGTTCTATGTATGACACAGGGGCAGCGAGGTAGCATGGTGGATAGAGTGCCAGGCCTGGAGTTGGGAAAGACCTGAGTTCAAGTCTGGTCTTAGATATGTGCTAGTTGTGTGATCCTGGGTAAGTAACTAAACTTTGTTTGTCTTAGTTTCCTCTTTTCTTAAAAGAGCTGGAAAAGGAAATGGCAAAATCATTCTAGTATCTTTGCCAAGAAAACCCTAAATAAAGTTACTAAGACTTGGACACAATTGAAATGACTGATCAACAACAACATGCCTGAGATGTAAAGAACAAGAGATAATAGAGGGTGATGAGATTTATATTTTGGATAAAGATTAGAATGCTAAATAGCTAAGACTCCACTCTGTTCAGATCTATTACCCAATAATAATAGCTTCTTATTTTCAAAATACATGGAAAGATAGTTTTCAACATTCATCCTTGCAAAACTTTGTTACAAATTTTTCTCCCTTCCTTTCTCCCACCCTCTTACCCCAGACAGAAAGTAATCCAGTATGTTAGACATGTTTTCACATTTATCATGCTGCATAAAAAAATGAGGTCAAAAAGGAAAAGAGTGAGGCAGGGAAAAAAAGCAAGCAAACGACAACAAAAGAAGTTAAAATGCTATGTTGTGATCCACATTTAGTTCCCACAGTTCTCTCTCTGAGTGTAGATTGTTCTCTCCATCACACGTCTATTGGAATTAGCCTGAATTGATAAAAAGAGATCCATCACAGCTGATGATCACATAGTCTTGTAATTGCTGTGTACATTGATTTCCTGGTTCTGCTAACTTCACTTAGCCTCAGTTCATATAAGTCTCTCCAGGCTTTTCTGGAATCATCCTGCTTATGGTTTCTTATAGAACAATAATATCCATAACATTCATATATTATAATAGCCATTCTCCAACTGATGGGCTTCCACTCAGTTTCTAGTTCCTTGCCACTTCAAGGGCTGCTACAAACATTTTTGCACATGTGGGTCCTTTTCCCCTTTTTATGATCTCTTTAAGATCAGATCCAGACTGCCACATCAAAGGCTTTGCACAATTTGATAGCCTTTTGGACATAGTTTTAAAATTGTTCTCCAGAATGGTTGGATCAGTTCACAATTACACCAACTATGTATTAATGTCCCAGTTTTCCCTCATCCCCTCCAACATTTATCATTATCTTTTCCTGTCATCTTATATTGCCCAATTTTTAATTCAATCAGAATATTGTGCTTACCAGACAAAACTTGTTAGGTTTGTTAATTTAATTAAAGTGTCAAATACCTACCCTTGACCACTCTGATGCCTCCCAGATAGAAAGGCAGTCACGTCCTTCACAACTTTGAACTGTTGTTGGTTTGTGGCTGAGGCAATAAAGATCACGGGTGTTAACATAGGTACCATTCTGCAACTGATAAACGCAAGTCACCTCCCGGTGCTGAATTCCCTTCTCACAAGTTGCTGAGCAGGGACTCCAGTGCCCTGTCATCCACCTGCACAGAGAAAAAGACAAATGGGAGGGATTGTGGATTACAAAGTTTGCTCTGGGGTACTTCCATATACTATTGAAAGCAGCATGGGGAAATGGATATAGTAAATGCAGATTGACTCTAATGTTTTCTCTAGATACAGCCCTTGGTGAGGTTGAATTAATCAGGTCTTTAGAATTTTATGAATTTGCTTACTTTCCTAACATTTCCTTGAACAAAATTTTGGCCCTATCTCATAACTTCTGGGAGACCTGGAGGGATGGAAGTAGAAGCAACTTGGTGAGGCAAATGCCCTGAATTTTATCACTTTATAGATCTATAAATGACCTTATAGGCCATCTAGTCCAGAGCTCCTGACTAATGCAGGAATCCTTGTCATAATTTCTTGACAGATAACTACCGATGGGGAGCTCCTTCAGTTTGCAAGGTGGCCCATTTGCTTTTTTGATATCTCTAACTTTAATCACAGTTTTATTTAAATTGAGGCAAATTTTTATCTCTTATAACTTTCTTCTATTTCTATCTTAGATCAATTGGGATACGAAATAAACTTACCATTGACTAATTTAGGGAATGCATGCATGAGGGTATTTCCTCTATCAATAATATAGATTGTTATTTTCAAATGACTTGATCATGGGCACATAGTCGGTAGGTACCACAGGGTGAATTTAAATCTAGGACTTCCTAGCTTTGAGGATGCCACATTGTCTTTCCTTTGATTCAGTACAATAAAAAATGTACTCTCTGCTTCATGCGACAGCCTCAGACATTAGATGCTTTCCCTTTTGTTCTCTATTCTTCAGTATTGCTCACAGTTCCTTTGACTGAAGATCCCAAAATCTGAATCAGAAGGGATCTCAGAGGCCTTTTAGTCAAATTCATTCCCACAGAGAGATAATCTTCACAATATCCCGAAAAAGTGGTTCTCTCTTTGTTTGAAGACTTGGGAGTCCAAGAAATTCAGCTTACTCTTAGATAGCTCTAAATGTCAGCAAATTCATAAGTACCACTCTGCAATTTCTCCCCATCACTCCTTGTTTGGTCCTGTTCCAAATAGAAATATCTAATGCCATATTATAAACCTTCAAATATTTGATCACTATGAAATTAATAATTTAATTGCCAGAAATCATTATGTACCTCTTCACCCTAGTAGATTTTAAAAAAGTCTTTTCTCTAGGCTAAGCATTTAAGTATCTTCAACTAAATCTTGGGAGGCATAGTGTCAAGGTTCTTCATCTTTCATCCTTCTCAGAATGGTCTTCAACTTATCAATATCCTTGCTTTAAACAAATGGTACCCAGCACTCTAGATATATTCTTGATAGAGTACATCAGAATTATCACTCCCCTTATTCCGTACTTTTTGCCTCTCTTAATACAGCTCTCTAGAGCATTAGTTTTTTTTTTTTTTTTTTTTTTGGCTATCATGTCTTATATTGCACTTGCAGTCCACTAAGCCCTCCAGATATTTATATTTCAAATTACTTTAAATTACATAAGTCTAATCCACTTGTGGAAAAATGGAAAACTATGCCTAGGACTATTCCTTGCCAAAAAAATGAAGCACTGAGTAAATGAAAACTTTTGAAGAAGTCAAAGGATGATAAGTCATACTTGATGCTTAAATTGTACAAAGCAAAACATTTTGGAACACAGATAAAAACAGCATGGTGAGCAATAATGGAGGGTACAGAAAACAGAAAGGATCTAATACAGGTTAATAAGGAAGACATTGTAAGGGAAACAGTAAGACAGCATTATATAGTATCAGGAGACCTTGAGGGCTTGGAGCTGTTAAAGCAATAAACAAAGCTCTTAGAATAGCCAAGAAGTGAAAGGAAGAATGTTTCTTGAAATAAAAATTGAAAAAAGAGGGGGAGAAAAGTACTTGGAATTGTAGAATTTTAGAGTTGTGAGTAATTGTAGAAGTTGTCTAGTCCAGTTCCTTCATTTTACAAATGAGGAAACTGATGCCCTTCCAAAGGGGTGATATGATTTGCCTAATTGAGATCATACAGAATCGAGACCCTGAAAAATAATTGAAAGGTGAAGTTAATCACCTTGGAGTTTCCAGAACCATATTAAGTTTTATGAATATATATTTGTAGAGAGAAAGTTATTTTCCATAATTTTCAAATTCAGGAAATTTTTTGAAAAGCACTAAAATTTTACATTGCAGAAGAAATGTATTTTAATCCTAAATCCAATACTTTATTATTTTTAGCAGAAATAATATCAATTATTTCTTACATGATATAATTGCAAAGTTCCTCTTAAATTTTAGTACATAGAATAGTGTACAACAGTGTTATATCTGTGATCTGATCAGTACAGAGTATGTAGTGGAACATTACTTACCTTAATACTGCAGATATTATTCCATAATATAGTCTAATATTATATTTTGTTTAATAGCCATTACCAGACATTTACAATTTTGTGGTTAACTAAAATATCTACAGGTCTATTTTTCCTACATGACTTGTGGTCAAGATGTATCCTTTCTAGTTTGTATTTGTACAATTGACTTTTTGAATCTATATGACAAGACCTTATATTTACAACTATTAAATTTAATCTTGTTGGGCTTTGCATATAATTTTAGGCTATTGAGACAAATTTTTAAAATGTGAGTTTAATTGACTAGAACTTTGAATACAAAAGACAGCATTCAGGAAGGTGAATAGTAAGAGAAACTTATTTCTACTTAAATTATAGATTACAAAATACCAACTTTCTTGTTCTCCTAATCTGTTATAATAACAAATTTGTCCCAAGCATGAAAAATTAGATTCTTGGCTAAAGGATACATATAAAATGGGGCACTGGAAAACAAAACTTAATTTCATGGACTCTGCATGTTATAGTTTCATCTACAAAAGACAATTTTAAATTTTTAGGAGTTAAATTCATCTATCTTGAAATAGTTTTATTTTCCATAGCCAGCACTTAGTACATTCCTAGAAAAAAAATCTTTGGACTTTCAGGTATCAGGTTAACATCATCATCATGATTATTAATAATTATTATTACTGTCATTTCACAGTTATAAAGTGTATCTTTCCTCTTGTGAGGAGGGGTTTTACATCATATGACATGATGGAAAGTAATACTCCCATCATTGCTTCCTGACTTCCAGTAAAGGAACTTTTAATCCTTTATAATTTCCCTCATCTTTACTGCCCATAACCTCATAAAGGAATAGGACGTAGCCAAAAACATTTGTAGATATATGTTAAACCTATTTATGGCTGTGCTCACTAACTGGGCTAATCTCTGCCAATTCTGCTCTAATATAACCTACTGGAACTATGAATAGGAACTATTTCTGCATTCCTTTCTTTGAACTCCAGAAAAACAAGTCTTTTTTTTTTTTTTTGAGATTGTTTTAACCTCTGCAATTGCTTCACAATAGCCACACACATTTAACAAATAGTACTAGATTGATTTTTATATATTGTCAAGCACTTTATCCATATTTTGTTATTCTAGCCTTCTAAGTACACTTCATTGCTATCAGTTCAATACTGTAGTATTGGTATCTGGCAGACACTATTTGTATTTCCCTAGGAAATGGCCATAGCTATTGGCACTTTATCGATACCACTTTTACATGTGGACTATAAGGACAATGCAAAAGTACACTAAGCAGCCAGATGAAATTTTGGCTGAGAATGAGATGAACATTTTTTGTGTAAGTTAAATTTGAGCAATATCTGTCAAGGTATTTCCTGCAGTTAGTGTATTTTAGTCTCACTAATTATATGAAGGACTGGTAATATTGTGTTTGCATGAGCCTATACCATCTATCCTTTTGGTAGAATGGATCTCTTCAGTGGAATTTATGAGGGAAATCATATAAATAATAGCAATTATTCATATGTTTTAGTAATTTACTAGATATTTTATGTTCTTGTGATGCAAGCTAGTGCACATTTTATAGATGAGAAAACCAAGGTTCAATGACTTATTCAGTTTCACACAGCTAGTAAATATGAGAGGTAATACTGGAACCTGTGTTTCTTAAGGTGATAAGTGTATGATGTAACAAAATCTATGTGCTAGCAGATATTCCCAACACCTTAAGTTACTTAATAATTTCATTAAAATTAATTTAGCAAAATGACTAAAATGTCCACATCCTTTCACCCAGAGAGTAGAAGGGCCATTGACAAAGAGAAATGATCCATATGTACCAAAAATATTGCACCATCCTTCAGAAAGAGCAAAGAACTGGAAGCAACAAAAAAATCCCTCAATTGGTTTATGGTTAAATGAATTGTGATACTTGGATGTAATGGAATAATAGTATGCTGATGAACACAAATGTGGAGAGATTTACATAAACAGATGTAGGATAAGTAAGCAGAACCAGGAAAACCATAAACGTGGTTCTAAAGAAGACTTGAAAAAACACTACATCATATTCCTTTGCAGAGTTATTGGATATAGAATATAATCTCAATATAATGTATAATATGAAATAAAATTCATATATCAAATCTCCCCCCACATTAATCAATTTTGTAAATTTTTTTCTCTCTTTTTTAGAAATGTTAAAGAGATAGATCTTAGAAGGAGAGAAAAAGCTGGGTAATGTTTTACATTACATTACAAAAAATATCACAATGTATTCTAAAAGTTAAATTTAGATTAAAATGTCTGTATTTTTCATCTTTGGACATAAAGTATTTCATAAATATTTAATTGAATTGAGGGGATTTTTCTTAGACCCTAGGCTAGTTTGTAGTTTCAATATGTAATTGGGTAGCTGGTAGTAAGAATGTGAGAGTAATAATAATAATAATAATGGCTGATAGCTGTGCTAGAAAAACCACAAGAAGAAAAAAAGGCAGAAAAGTTGAATAGGAGCCACAGTTCTTTAAAGCCAAAGGGATGATGTGGGAAAATAAAAGACAGGCTCATATGGGGGCTGATACTTCTTGAAGGGAGTACAAGGAGGTTTACTGTAAGAGCTTACTGCTGAAATGAAGGACAACACTGTTGGCAAGTCTAGAAGAAAGAACACATGCTATATTGCCCATTCATAATATATTTTATTCTGGATCTTGTTAAGATGCAATAGGGAGCATGGAATGTTGGATAGAAAGCTGGTATCCTAGTCAGGAATAGCTACTCAGTTAAAATCTTGCCTTTTTCACAAACTGGAGACCTGCCAATTATCCTCCGCCATGCTCCAAAGAAACTCTTAAAGTTGTAGATTTCATTACCAGTGTCCAATCTATACTGGTGGAGGGAGCTTCCTCATCCGAACACTCCCTGCACCAAAGGCATAATAAGTCTGGGGCAAAAACAAGAATCAAATGCAAACCTAAACTAACATTATCCAGTTAGCTATTATTCCTGATAGTGAAATACAAGTCTCAGCTTGGGAGAGATCTCACTGCTCCAAGATAAATGAATGAATAAAATGACTTTTCCTGTCATTGAGCAGTTCTTTCATCTAAATAAGTGTGTTCATGAAGATAATTCATTTACAGTCTTGTAAGAAGTCCATTGATGGTCTTAAACCAGCTTAAATTTGAGTATAATTTGTACAAGGACTGAAATGAAACTCATGCTCTTTCTTTATGGATAGTACAAGTTTTCCTATAGTTATTTGTATTGTTAGAAAGTAAGTCATGTTTATCTTGTTCTGTGCAACTCTTGCTCATGTCCTTTATAGATCTTTCATAGCAAGTTGACATGACATTGATGCCCCTAATTCTTTTGACATTATGAGAGTATACTTTGGTTCTTTTTTTTTTTTTATTTTGAAGTTAATCTGACATGACTTGTTCTTGAAAAGACCATGATAGTCCTTAAACACTTCCTTTTTTAATAAAAGTGCTTTTAATAGTCCATTATATATTTCAGATAATAATCAAAATTAAGCTTACTATCCTACTGCTTTTAGAATGCACTATTAGGTTGAAAGCTAAGAAAATATGTGTGTGTGTTTAATTGTCACATCTATGCTAATGACATATATATATATATACATATATATACACACACTCCTACATTTACACATCCATTCTAAGCCTTTTTTCCAGTTGTTCATTAGGCAGTTTGTGATAAATATTTCTAACTGAATTTCCCAGGGATATCTCAAACTCAGCATGTCCAAAAGACAATTTGTGGTTTTTACTCCCACCCCAGCCCTCTTTGAAATTCCTCTGCATCTGCTTAAGGTACCACCATTCTTCTGGTTACCCATGTATGCTACCTTGGTGTCATCATTGACCCCGCTTTCCAACCAGTTGCTGAATCTTGTTTCTATTTCTCCAGCATCTCTCACCATTCCAACCTGTACATGAGCTTTCAATGTAATTTTCCTCAACCTGACCATATTCCATATTTCTCAGTAAATTTCAGTGACTCATTACTTTCTGGGATTCCAATCATATAAACTCTGCTCTCACAAGCTCTCCTCGTCAAATCTTCCTAGCATTATTCTATAGTCTTCCTCTACTACCCAGAAATACTAGTCTTTTTACTGTACTTCATAGGTAACATTCCATCTCTGTATCTTTAGACAGATTTTCCCTTGTAACTAAAGGTATTTTCTATTTAACCCTGCCTCTTAGGATCTCTAGTTTCCTTTAAGATCCACCTTCTACATGAAGACTTTCTTGATTACTCCAACTGCTACTTCCTTCTCCCCAACATGTACCTCTTGTCTTCCCTTGCTTGCTTGTAAGCTTCTTGAGTGCCAGGATTATATTACTTTTGTGGTGATATCTCTGGTGCCTACTACACTGCGTGGTATGTAGTAAGGACTTAAAAATGTTATTGATGGATTAGTGGCTCAGTAAACAGAGAACCACACTTGCAGTAAGGAATACCCAAGTTCTAATTCTGCTTCAGACACTTCTAGCTGTGTAATTCCGGGCAAGTTACCTATATGGTAAAGCTTTTGAATTTAGTGACGTCTAAAGTGCCTTTTAGTTCCGGACCCATGATCCCAGGCTTGCTTCCTTTTATCTATCTAGCTACATGGATATGTGCATGTGTTTATAAAATATATGTGCTTGCACATACATGCATAGATGGGCAGAAAGCCAAACTTCTGCCTAAATTCCTAACTGGGAGCTCTGAGTGAATATATCGTACTCCTTAACTTTTTGTGTAGCATAAACTCTCTAATACTATAAAGGGAATTACATGGACCCGAGGGGGGCCTTCTGATGTTTTTGGGCATAAAGCAAAGCAGGAACTGTGGCTGATTATAGCTCTAGAGACAAAGGAAATAGGGAAGAAAGGGCTATGACAATCAGCTGCTGTTATATATGAAAAACTTTGGTGAATATATGGGAAAAGAAGGGCATAGAAAGAGGAAACAAAGCTGTCATAGGCCTTCTTTTTAATTCCACTTGGAGGGAAATGAGAATACATAGAAGCAGTTGAGAATGTCCTGACTAGCTACAGGGTGGATTGAAGGAGTCTATGCTTTTGATCACTTAATAGGATTAACATTTCCCAAGAAGAATCAAATATCACTAAGTTGCACTTAAAATTTGCAGACTTCAAAAGCAAGTGCTGATTTCCTTTTCCCTTGAGAGGGTGATAAAGAACATGATTCCAATAAGATTTTAAGTTTACTTAAAAATATAAAAATAAGTACTAACTTGGAAACCAGGGATTTGGAAAATCATTCTGAGAAGAAATCACTGACACACAGGATAGTCTCCTAAATAAAATTTGTTGCTAAAATAAGATAACAAAGGAATGGTAGAAACAGCAAATTTGTGAGTTAGCAGTTAATACATTCTCGCTCCCCCCCCCCCCCCCAGCTCAGATGTTGCCTACCACATGGCAAAACATAGGAATCTTAGACTGACCTCACTAATCACTTGAAAATGCATAAATGGATTATTGGTAAACTTTCTTCATTTCATGGTGTGGAAGATAGTGATTCAGAAAGCCCAAATCCTATATTGATTTCTCCTTGCTTTTTATGTGATAGGCCTATAATACAGATCTTAATTTTGCTTCTGTAGTTATATTTTTGTTTCTCAAAAATACGTTTCTTATTACCCTTGCTTCTCCCCTCTCCAATCCAAACTTCTTTTTGCAGAAACCTTGTGCAAGGAGGATTTCACCTTGAGAGAGTGAAAGTAGGTTCCTAAATAGAATCAAAAGTTTATCTGTATACTATCTTATGGGAATAAGCCTCAATTAAAACAGTACAGTAAATATTTTTCGAATTACCTCATGATGGGGATAAAAACAGTCACCCCTCCTGCCTCTGGGGGAAATACTTCATTCATTCATTCACAGATATGATATGAGTTAGGAAACTTATGATAAACTATGGGAATCTCAAGGCTATAATAAAATGCTCAGTGTTAGCTCTCTAGGTAAGAATGATTTATTTCCACCGGTTCCTGAACATCTTTGAAATAAACTTTGTTTTATTCTGTAATCAACCTTTGTTGGTTACAGTTGGCGCCCAGTGGTACCCAGTGAGCTGTCACTATTTAACAATTCTGTTACTTATACACAGTTACTCTGTTACTTATACACTGTTCTGGATCACAGTTCTTATTTCTACTTTCCCCTCTTGTTCCTACTCCAGGACAATTTTCTTGAATTATTTCTTGCATTATTGTCTTAAGATATATATATATATATATATATATATATATATATATATATATATATATATATATATATATATATATATATATGTTTTGCTTACAACTTTCAGGAAGTCCAATTATTCTTATATTTTTTCTTTTTGATCTGTTCTCCAAATCTGTCATTTTCTTTATGTTTCACATTTTGTCCTATTTTTTTTTTTTTAGTATTTATAATCTGTTTTGTTATTTCTTGGTCTCTCATAGCTTCACTGGCTTTCCCTTGCCCAATTCTAATTTAAAAAAATTTTTTTCATTTTTGAAACTATTTTTCTAATTGGTTACCTTTTTTTTCATAATTTTCTTGTTTTTCTTAAAAAGTTTCAATTTAATTTAGGGTTTTTTTTTTTGTTGTTGTTTGTTTGTTTTTTTGTTTTTTGTTTTCCCTCAATGTCTCTCATTTGATTTTTAAATTATTCTTTGAGTTGTTCTATAAATTCTCTCTGGGCAGGGAGCATTTCATGTTACTCTTTGGGGTAGAAGTTTTTTTTATTTTAATGTTTTCTTCTGAAGATAAATCCTGGTCTTCCCTGTTCCCATAATAGGCTTCTATGGTGAGGTTCTTTCTTTGCTAGTTCATTTTTTTTTTTCTTTTTAATAAGAGGCATTAGTGTAAGCACCTCTAATTCTTGGGTGGGGGACATGGTGTCTCTAGCTTCCCTTCAGCTCTCCCCTCTGACCAGGACCCCAAACCAAGAGCTTTACCTTCCAGCAAGTGCTAGCAGCCTGCAAAGTCCCTGCCCCACTGCCTCTGCACTTACTGGGTGCTGGTTCCTTCTCACCCAGGACGTTCCCACAGTCCTAACCTGCTGAGGTTCCCTCAGTCTTCCTGGACTCAGACTTGGATTCCACAAACAATCCAGGAGGTGAAAGTCTCTGTGGCTCCAGCGACACCTAACTCACCCCAAGGCTCCCCACTTGGTGTTTCTTTGGAACTGGCCAGAAGTGCTTGCTCTTCAAATAGATTAATCCCCAGCCTGAGGTGTTATCTGGAAGACCTCAGTTCTACTCCAAATCTTGATTTTTCTGCATTTGCCCTAAAGCGCAATTGGGGATGCCTTGATATTTGCCAATCTACTACACCCTCTTCCCAGAAAGGGGTATAGGTAGTTGTTCACAGGGGAACAGGGTCTGAAGTGCAATTCCAAGGCAAAGACAAACAATAGTACTTGTAGGAGCAGGAGAGCAGGAGATCCGTTCAAGGTCCAAGAGGATTACTAGCACTTGCAGCTGAAGGATACCAGAGGCTCTTCTTCTGTACACTAGGAGAAAAGTAACCACATCTCTCCCAGGATAACATCACCTTGGAAGCAGCAAAAACTTGCAGACCCTCAGAGGTGGCTCTGAAAACAGTAGCTCAAAAAAGCCTAAAGACTGTCCCTTCCTGGTGACTAGGTGAACAGAATCAAGAACCTAGGCATCATATTTCAAGATATTATCAAGGAAAATTGTCTTATGTCCTAGAAGAAGAGGTGGGGAAGAAATTAAAAGAATCCACCAATCACTTCCTGAAAGAGATCCCCAAATGAAAACTCCCAGGAATATTATAGCCAAATTTCAGAGTTTATGGGTCAAGGAGAAAATACTACAAGCTCCCAGAAAGAAACAATACAAACATGGTGTCACAGTCAGAATCACCTAAGATTTAACACTTTCCATATTAAAAGAGGGTTTTGGAATATGATATTCCAGAAGGCAAGGGAGCTAGGATTACAACCAAAATTAATGTACTCAGCAAAACTGAGTATAATCCTTTAGGGGGAAATGGATATTTAATGAAATAAGAGGACTTCTCAGCATTTCTGATGAAAAGACTATGACAGAATAAAAAAATTTTACATTCAAACATAAGATTCAAAAGAAGCATAAAAAGTAAACATGAGAGTTTTCATAAGAGACTCTTATAGTCCCATATGGGAAGATGATACTCCTAAGAACTTTATCATTATTTGGGCATTATTAGAAGTCTATATAGCAGAGGATGGTGAGTGTAAGTCAGTTAGTTATATTGTGATGATCTCTTTTTTCCCCTCCAAAAAATGAAAGGATGAGAAAGAAGGAAGGGAGAGATAGAATGGGTAGATCTTTCTCACATAAAAGAGGCTTGAAAGGAAGAGCTTTTAGAGTAAAGGGAAAAATGGGACATGTAGCAGGCAATGCATTCATTCATCTTTCACCAGAATTGGATCAAAGAATATATATATATATATATATATATATATATATATATATATATATATATATATATATATACACACGTGTGTGTGTATACATATACACATATATGTATGTATATATGTATGTATATGTGTGTATACATATGTATATATGTATACACACACACATACACACACACTCTGGTATAGAAATGTATCTTACCCAATGGAGAAGAAGAAAAGGGCTTAAGAAACATGGAGGAGGGAATCATAAAAGAGAAGGTAGATTAAGGATATAATGCTCAGAGGCAAAACTTTGAGGGGGGGGGCAGTACAAAAAGAGAAGGACAAACAGAAAAGAATAGAATGGAGAGAGTTAGTAGAATAAATGTGAATGGGATGACCTCACCTACAAAGCATAAATGGATAATAGAATGGATAAGAAACAAGAATTCAACTGTGTGTGTGTGTGTGTGTGTGTGTGTGTGTGTGTGTAAGAAACATACTTGAAACAGAAAGACACACAGTTAAAATAAAGTGCTAGGGCAGAATCTATTATGCTTTAGGTGAATAAAAAAAAAGGCATTAGTAGCATTCTGAAATCATATCTCTTGATTTCAGACAAAGCAAAAGCAAAAATATACCTAATTTTAAAAGACAATCAAAGAATATACATTTTGCTAAAGGGCATCAGAGACAATGGAGCAATATCAAAAAACTTTACAGCAAGTTTTTCTAGAAAATTTTCAATTCTCAAATAGGGAACTTAGTCTAAAAATAAAAGCCATTCCCCAATTTCTAAATGGTCAAAAATATGAATAGGCAGCTTTCAGAAGATCAAAGTGTTATATAGTCATATGAAAAAGGGCTCTAAATCACCATGGATTAGAGAAATGCAAATTAAAACAACTCTGAAATAACACTTCATACCTATCATAAATGATAAATGCTGGAGGAGATGAAGAAAAATAATTACATTGTTGATAGAGTTGTGAACTGCTCTAATCATTCTGAAGAATAATTTGGAACTATGTCCAAAGAGCTAGAAAACTATGTATACCCTTTGACCATTATTGCCACTACTTGGTCTGGATCTTAAAAAGATCAAATAAAAGGGGAAAGGACCTATTTGTACAAACATATTTAGAGCAGCTCTTTTTTTGTTATGGCAAATAATTTGAAACGGAGGGGATTCCCACAAAGTGGAGAAACTGTGAAAGACTTTACTACTCAGACTTGACTACTCCGATCAGTATGATGATCTGAGACAATTTCAAGTGAATCATGATGAAAATGCTCTTTGCCTTTAGAGAGAGAACTGATGAACTCTGCAATTTTGAAATATAATGCTCTCATTGTATTTTTTTTGTCTTATTGTGGAAAAGCTAATAAAATGTTTTGCATAATTTCACATGTATAATTAATTGATATCGTTTTGTTTACCTTTTCAATGGGATAGGAAGGCTAGGAGGAAGGGGAAGGATAACAATTCAAAACTTAAAAAGAAAATGCTAAAAATAATAATTTTTTTTAAAAATAAAAATATTAGCAAACATTATCAAGAACAAAATAAAACATCACACATACTTCTAGAAAACATCCTTCCAAGCCCTTCTTTAACTTTCCCTTGTAAAAAACATAATTAGACAAAAACATCTAACATAATGACTCCATCTGAGAGTGTACACAATATTCTGATCTTATACTCCCTGCCTCCCTACTGTGAGGAGAAAAAACGTTCCACTATTTGAATTAGAGGACCATTCTTAATTTTTCTTTTTCAATTACTCAGTCTGGCTTCTTTTTCACTTAAAGTTTTGTAGTCGCATATTGTTCTTTTCCAGTCATAAAGAAGTCATGTTATATATTGTTCTCTGTTAATTTGCACTATTTATATTTCAAATTGTAATTTAATTTTTAGTTTTTTTCATCTTTCCATGTTTTCCTGAATCTCTTAGCTTTTGTTGGTATTGTGTAGGAATATTAATGATTTCTATTTTAGGATAATATCAGCATAGATCATAAATTTAGCACTTGAAGACACCCTACAAGTCATTTATTCAATATTCTCATTTTACAAATAAAATAAGTGAATTGCCTAAGGTTGCACAGAAAGTCAAAATTTTCCTGAAATTATTGTTTCAATTAATTTCTTCCTTGGTGTTCTGGGGTTTTCCATATGTACTATCATATAATCTACACATAAGGATAATTTTGTTTCCTTTTGGAAGATGTTAATGCTTAAAATTTTAGATATACTTAGGCTTTAGATAGCATTCTCAGAACTTGGTCAAATAATAGGAAAAGGATGACATCTTGTCCTAGCCTACTTAATAGTATTTTTAGATATATACTTATACTGAATAAGGAACCTTTTACACTTATGCTTTTAAACTTTTTTTTTTTTTAATACAAATGAGTAATGTGTTTTGACAAAGATTTTTACTACATTTATTGAAATAATCATGTGGTTTTAATTTTGTTATTCATATGATTAACTAGGCTAATTGTTTCCCAAATGTTGAACCATCCTTTTAACTCTAGTATAAATCCAATATGGTCATAATATTTATCTTTTGAACATAATTTGAATATAATACAAAATTTGATTTTTCTCTTTAGGTATCAGGACTATGTTCTATAAAATGTCTTTGGTAAAGTTGCTATGTTTAAGAATATTTTCTACAGAATAAATATTCTTCTTCAGATTATTTGTTTGAATTCACTTTTAAATCCATTAAACTTCACACATTTATTTCTTTGGTAGTTCATTTATAGCTTGCTAGATATCCCTGAAATTGGATTACTTATGAATTGCTTTTCTTTTTTTTAAGGGTTTCTCCTTTAAGATCTGCAAGTCTTAGAACCCCTCTTGTTTTTTAGACTTGTTTGTGTTCTTCTAATCTATGTGGCTTTTGATTTTGTAAGTTTTTTCTGCTTCAACATTTCTCTTTTACATAGTATCTGTAGTTTTGGATGATATCTCTTCTTCTGTTTTAAATTCTCTACTCTCTTGTTAGCCTTGTTAATTTATTAATTGATTACTTTTGTGAACCATTCTGAAGATTCTTATAGTTGCTCTATTTTCATTTCAGCGGACCTTTATTATTAATTCTAATAAATTAATGTAAAAGTTCTTCAGGGTGTTTAGGCTCAGTTTCTGTTGTGAAATGCCTGTTTAATGAAATGGCTCTGTTAGTCTCTTTGTTGCTATTTGTATGTTTTTCCTGTTTATAATTTTTATACTATCAACCTTTTTATTTCTTAGCTCAGACTTATTTTTCTTCTTTCCCTACCATAGTTTTTACTGTCTATCCTTTGTTTTTTTAGACCATCTAGGGTAGATGAATTCTGTGGATATGGAGTGATGAGAGGTGATTCATTGGGATACTATCTCAGAGAGATTGTCCCAAGTACCATTTTTGTAGGCTCCATATCCTGCTCTCAGGCTGATTTTTAAAAATCATTCTCTAAGCATGCTCAGGGGACTGGTCAAGAAAGGGATAGTAATTGTACATACTGATAAGAGAAAATGCCTTTTAAGAAACCCTTCTCTAATTTTCTCTATTTTTTCTTTGCTAACAGTTTACTTAAAACAGTTCTAGATAATTTTTTGCCTTCAAAGTCTCCTTTGGGCTCCATACTCTTCAACTGATGCCCTCTTTTCTTCCTCTTAATCCTTAAGATTGGTTTAATTCACGGGTCTCAATCTGCTCAGAGCACAATGCCCCTCTTTCTCCCAGGCACAATCAAGCATTTAACTCCAGAGGGGTTAAGATGGATAAAACTAAATAAACTTCAAGGATTTGGGAGTTCCCCTGGACTAGCAAAGACTCTAAATATGGGAGAGAAGTGTTGAGAAGTTCTTAAGTTACTTTTTTCTTTAAGAATTTCCTTGTAACTTATCAAACTTGCATATCCTTTGACCCAGCAGTGTTTCTACTGGGCTTATATACTAAAGAGATCTTTAAGGAGGGAAAGGGACCCACATGTGCAAAAATGTTTGTGACAGCCCTTTTTGTAATGATAAAAAACTGGAAACTGAATGCCCATCAGTTTGGGAATGACTGAACAAGTTATGATATATGAATGTTATGGGATATTATTGTTCTATAAGAAATAACCAGCAGGATGATTTCAGAAAGGCCTGGAGAGACTTACATGAACTGATGCTGAGTGAAATGAGCAGAACCAAGATTTCATTGTACACAGCAATAAAGACTATACAACGATCAATTCTAATGGATTTGGCTCTCTTCAACAATGCGATGATTCAAACCAGTTTCAATGATCTTGTGATGAAGAGAGCCATCTACACCCAAAGAGAGGACTGAGGGAACTGAGTATGAGCGTAACACAGCGTTTTCACTTCTTTTATTGTTGTTTGTTTGAATTTTATTTTCTTTCTCATTTTTTCCTTTTTGATCTGATTCTTCTTGTGCAGTACGATAACAGCATAAATATGTCTGCTTATATTGTATTTAGATATATTTTTTACCATGTTTAACATATTGGATTACTTGCCATCTAGGAGTGGGGGAAAGAGGAGAAAATTGGAACACAATGTTTTTCAAGGGTCATTAGTAAAAAATTATCCTTGCATATGTTTTGAAAATAAAAATTTCAATAAAAAAGAATTTCCTATAATTGATTGTTTTGACTTTCCTCTTCATTTTTTGCTCCACTTGAGATTTTTTTCTAGTTTATTTAGGGTGGGGTGAAGCAGCTGCATTATGTGATTAGAATAATTCAGAAAACTTCATTGTAAGTCCTCATCCTCTTCCCAAATAGAAGTACTTTTCAAACCCATTACTCACAGATTTTCTAAAGAGACCAGCATTTTCTATTTAATATTAAATATCATAGTTGAGTTACCTTGGATCAGTGTTTTTCTCAAAAGTAAAAGTTCAGAAATGGCTAGAGTATTAGTTCATTATACCCAATTATCCAAAGCTTTGTGGAGAATAGTGGTTCAGAAACCAAACTGCCAAATTTGTCCTTTTTTGTTAGTTTCCAGGAAAGAGAGAGATTATCTTTCTCCAGGGGTACAGGTTTGCTGTCCTAGTTATGAATGTCCTTCAAAAGAAAAGCAGATGTCTATTCTTTCTGCTGCCTTTCGAATAGAACCTATAGTAATGTTTTATTTCTTCATATTTTAAGGACAGAGTGTGACTGAGAAGAAACAACAGAGGCTTGCCAGTCATTTGATGCTCAAAACTATGTTTGTGAACTTCTTTTCATCCAAAACAACAGAGAGGATGTTGGTAGTAGTTTGTTTCATAAAGTAGAGACTGTCACATTCATAGTTCTAATGTGGTTCAAGGATATTGTTAGAGTATAAAAATACAACTTTAACATGTGCCATTTATAGTCTCAAGAAAAATTTCTGCTTTTATTAAACAGATGTCTGAAAACCTCTGAACAGCATAAGGTACAAGAGATATTCAAAGAGTCTAATTTTGATGTCCTCCCAAAGGAATAAGTACAGAGTTTTACAACAGCATGTTAAGTTTCAACTCATCATTTCTCTATTAAAAAACCTAGGAAGTTATGAGTGCCTATATACGTTTTCCTTAAGGTAATATTATTCACATATTTATTTTTCAAAAGAGGAAATGAAAATCTGGAGTTTATCTTAAGAATCTGACCAGCAAACAGATTGGGTTATGAACATGAAGCTGGAACAAGCAACAAGGAGTTGTTTTATTTCTGTTCTCAAAAATTTAACATTAGGACCTCTGATATAAGTATACTGCCTGGTAAACATCATCTTTTTTTCCCTAGTGCTACAGGCTAATAATATAGTCTTATGAATCAAGCTCAAAGAATGCTTTTGAATGAGAGGATTTTCTATATCATTGAAAAAGTCCAAATTCTGTGATTTTTTTCTATTGAGTCCTTTACAATCATAGGAATGTAAATTATTTTTTTCCAGGTAAAAGAACAAGTAACCTATTACTGTATTTACTCTCTAAGATTCAACTATAATTACCAGAGAACCAGATGGAAAGGATAAGTATGTTCAATTCTCATTGCTGTAAAAGAAACCCTATAACTTTGCCAGAATTTCATTAAACAAACGCTAACAATTTCAGTGCAAATTCTGGTAAGGTCTTGTTAGGACAAAATATTTTATCTGACTATTGAGATGAGAGAATTTGGTTTCCATTTTTGTGTTACTTTCCAAATGGACTAGTTGAAGGTGGGGTGGAGTGTATGGAACTCACTCAGCGCCCACACAAGTGCTACTCAATTTTACACTTATGGAAACCAGTTACAGCTAATTGGGAATACAATATTTAGTGGTACTTTGCAATGTGGTTAAAAAATGCTTCAATCATAAAAGAGCTTGCTTCCTGAGGTGCAAATATAAGCCCAAAGAGAATACCAGGGATTACAGTCTGGAAATATAATTAAATAATACCTAACATAACACAAAATATTGTGGAAAGTGTAAAATACACATCAGGGAATTCAGAGTTAGGGAAAATGGCTAAGGTCAGGTGGGTAATCAGGGGAAGAGTGGGGCTCAATGCCTGGGATGTTGCTAATGCATCAAAGGCAGCTCCACAAATCTCTGGTGAAGACCACCCACAGAGTGTAATAGTTAAACACCAAGGAGGATGGAAAGTTATTTCTGCCTATCAGTAGTTTTTAGGTTCAGTATTTGGTCATTTACCTCAGGACTGTTAGAATCCAGAGATTGGTCATATCTATCTATAGCTGGTCATTGCCCATTGTAATGCCAATTGTATCTGTTTAGGCATCCCATATCCCTAACTTTGTTATTATCCTCCAAATGATGGACTTCCTTCCTCTTGCCTGAGTTATATATAGTTTGTCCAGAGTTAAGCTTTTTTGTGTTGGCTCTTTTTAGAGTTGTTTATATTTCTTATAATCTATGTTAGTTTAAAAATATGGAATTGTGCTACGAGACATCAGTTACCTTTGATGGAAGTACTTTTCTATGGCCTGTTTGTCATTGAAAAGTCATTTCATCTTTAAGACATCATTTCTTCTGTAAAATAGGATTGACAATCTTTTTCTACGCCTAAATTCTATGATATAGTTGCCAGCATGTCAGGCTAGGATGGTGCTTATAGCTTAATGACTTTTGGTTGGGGCAGAGGGATCTTAGACTTGAACTCAAAGAGTTCAAAAAAGAAAAACAAGTGATCTATCTCCTAATGTTCTCATAGTCCTAACATTTGCTAAGAATAGACCATCTAGTCACTATCTCTTTCTTTACTCCCCCCACATTAAGGGAACTATAGTGATAGGAGGGACATGGTCATTGTTTATAATTATTTTGTCATCCCAAATAACTAGAATCATATTTTAAAAGCTGGAAAGGCTTTAAAAATCCAACTCTTTCCTTTATTTAAGAGATAAGGAAACTGTGACACTTAGAAATTAAGTTTATTTGCCCCAAATCATATAGCTGGAAAAGCAAGATTTTGGCTCATCTTCTTAAATCCAAGGTGAACCCTCTATGCACTCTGTCATTCTGCCTTTAAATTAACCAACTTGTGATTGTAGACTGAGGTAAAAAGGACTCAGAGTTCATGTGGTTCAACTGCTCACATTTAGAGATTTAAAGGATTTCGTTGCCCTCCCCTATGCCAAATTTCTCTAGTCTTGCCTCTATACCTCAAGTTTCTTTCTACTTGCTTGACTGATACCTGAATATTGCTTATCAGATAACAAACTATTTCATTATGTAATTAAAGACAAAAGTTTACAATAAGATGCATTATACACACACCAAAAAAAAAAAAAAAACTCATAATGAAGTGTAGTTTCAGTCCAAGAATTCTTTCCAATTTTGATGTGCACAAGGGTTGGTGGTGATGGTGAAGATGGGAGTGAGATTGAGCAGGGGAAGGATGAAGAAAAATGGGAGTGGAGAAATTCTTTTAAGACTCTACCATTCCACCTGTTCATGGACAAAAGGAGCTGAGAGTGAACACCTGCATACATTTACAACTTAGCAGGAACACTGCCACTGAGTCAGTGTTGTGGTGTATGGCCATGTTATTTCACATGTGATTTATGAAGAATTTTTTCCTAAAATGGCTGACTTTATTATAGAGGGGATTTGTTTTTAGAGGATTAGTTAATCAAGTAAGACTAGATTTCAGTTGGAAAAGAGGAAGCTAGCTGTCTTGTTAGTTGAAGTTTTAGTAGAATCAAGGAGATTTAGAGATAAAGATGACATGCAACATACGTGCAAAATTACACAAGAATCTGGAACCTTGACATATTTGGCATTTTCATGGAGGATATTGGGGAAAGCTTTCTGCTTCACTTCCTGTTGAATTTTTTTTTATATATTTAACAATTTGGAGATCAATCTTGACTTTTAAAATCTTCTGTGTGGTAGAGTGGCAGAGAATCTTTCTTGACACCTAATGGCTTTATGACCCCAGACATGTCACTTAAACTTCATTTTCCAGGTAGCAATTATTATGGCATTTGATCCACAACAACCTTATGAAGTAGGTGTTTTATTATCCCCATTTTTCAGCTGAGAAAATAAAGATGCCTCTGGTAACATAACAGTCTGATTCCAGATTTAAGTTTGAGTCTTCTTCTCTAGCCACTGACTCCTTATGTCTTACCATTTATAATCCTATTTTTCATAATCAGAATAACCTCAATTCTTTTTACCCTGTAGTGCTATCTATCCCCTGTTGCTTCTTTCTTCCCTCAACCCAACTATGTATTGTGTAAACAATCCACCTCCTTCATGCTTCCTCAATTGCTGCTGAATGGAACTGGGAGAAGTTAAACAAAAAGAAACTGCTGAATAGGTCAACCACAAATATATATGATATAGTATCAAGCAACCTAGTACTATAGCAAAGTACTCCTTCCTAGGAATTCTCATTCCTAGTCAGTTTTCTATCCAGATCAAGCCACCAAGCATGTATTATTTAGTATTACACTGGGCAAAATGTGTTGTGCTGGGGATACAAAAGCAAAAACCAATTTCTATTTTCAAGGTTCTGGTCTTATGGGGATATATATAGGCAAACAGTCATGTACAAAGAAAATATATATAAAATAAAGTGTAGATAAAAAGGTTTTATCTTTTTTTAAGATTAAGGGTAAGGGTCAGCTAGGTTGTGCAGTGGATAGAGCACCAGCCTTGAATTCAGGAGGACCCGAGTTCTGGTTTCAGACACTTAACACTTCTAGCTGTGTGACCTTGGGCAAGTCACTTAACCCCAGGCTCAGGGGGGAAAAAAGATTAAGGGTAACTGGAAAATATCCAGGAAGCAGAGATAAGTAAGAATGTTCCAGGAATAGCATACAGCCAGTGAAAATGATCAGGGTCAGAAGAATTATCTGTATGAGGAATAGCAAGGAGGCAGAGTAAGGTGGAAGAAAACAGAAAATGTAGGAAGGAATTGGGTTAGGAAAGATTTTCAAAGCCAAATGGAAGATTTATATTTGATCTTGTTGGTAAGAAGGAGTTACTAGAATGGTGGTAATTTGTAGGGAGGGGTGGTGTGATCAGATTGACAGCTGAGTACAGGATGGACAGGAGTGGGGAGAGACGTGTCAGGGAGTCCAACCAGCAGGGTTTTGTAATAGTTTGGACATGAGGTCAGGGGCAATGTCAAAGGAAAGAAGGGGGAAATATGCAAGAGATGTTATGAAGTAGAAACATCAGGATTTGGCAACAAATTGGATGGGACAGGGTTGAGATAGAGAAGAGTTGAGGAAGATCTTTTTGTGAGCCTGGGTGACTAGGAGATGATGCATAGTGCCTTCAATATGGTACAAATAGGGAAGTTAAGAAAAGAGGAGGGTTTGGGGAAAAAGATAATGAATTCACTGGACCTTATATCAGAACAAAAAATGATCACAAAACCCTATGATACACTGTGGCAATGATATATTACACTTCGCTGCACATACAAACACATACATTTTGTCTGGAAGTTTAGAGACAACAGAGAGGAAAGGAAACTTTAAAGCAAAGCTAGTACCCAAAATGACCAGAGTCAGGACTAGTGAAGTCTACAAGGCTCTATGTCTGGAGACAAGGAAAAGGAAGGGTCCTCTGAAAAAGTCCCAGGGAGCTTTTTCATTACCAAGTGGGTAATAACTGGTGACTTGTTAAAATACTCAGACCAGAACAACTTAGACTCAGGGTTTCAAGGTCCCTACCTATAGAGGGCTGAAACTCCAAAAAGGTATGCTTGAATTAGACAACTGAACACTTAAGGCTAATTACCTAGTCCATGTGAGACAGTGACTCTATTTGGATAAATGGCTCTTCTCACTGTTGGTGCTTGCTGAATGTTTGGTGTTAAGATAATCATAGGCAAGGATTGGAGGGTGGAGGGAACAGAGGCCAGTCACTTGGTGGCAGGAGGAGGAGGAGAGAGGCTGGTAGCTCTGGACTCGAGGATCCAGGATACATCTTTGGCAAGCCTTGTGGTAGTTTGTCTGTCTCCTTCACTTCTCACCCTAAAGATCTTTAATTTATTCTGATGCTGGCTGACCCCAAGGTCCTTCAAGGAATTAGCCCCATACTTCACACCTACCAGTCTTTCTAAAGAGAAGGCCCTGAAGATTTAGCCTTTTGAATCTCCAAGATCTAGAGGGGACTAGAAGGCAGAAATCAGTGAAAGAATCCAAGGAACCAAGGTGAATCAAAGTAGGGTCTAAAACCCCAACATATGAAATGAAGCAAGAGATAAAAAAATAAAATAAAAAGCTTGGGGGAAAAAGAACTGAAAGGGAATAAGAAATAGATTTCCTGAGACCTAGAATAGACAAAACAAATCAGTAAATCCATGAGACAGCAAAAAATGTTAGAACACAGTCAAAAAATCAAAGCCATCAAACATAAAATTGACTTTGAAAACAGGCCATAGAAAGACAATATTGGTGAGGAAATAGTTAAAGCAAAACAAATTCCATTTTGTGAAAATTAAATATGTGGGGGAGAGGATGGGCCAGTTGGAAGAATGAAAATAAGAGTATCTAGAAGCTAAAGGAAAGCCATAGCTTTCCTTTTAGACAGTTAGGTGAACAAATTCAGGCATATGCAATATCATTGCAGCATAGGAAATGACAAGAGAGAGAATTTTAGAAAATCTTGGATAGTACAAATTGATCCAGAATGAAAGGAACTGATATATACAGGCAATAACATTTTAAAGAAAAACAACTTTGAAAGACTCTGTGACCAATAATATTTCTAGAAGATCTATGATGAATTACCTTATCTTCTCTTTCAATTTTACCTCACATAATGAGGTGACTCTTCTCGCCATGGGAAATTCTTTGATGTGACCAAATGATCTCATTTCATCCCCTGTTCTTTGACATACTATCCTTTCCATCAGCTCCCATTCTCTTACTTGTCTTCAATCTTTCCCTGTCTATTAGTTTCTTCCTTAATACATATAATCAGGCTCATGTAACCCCATCCTCAAACCCCCCAACACTCCAATATACTCTCTCTCCATCCATCTTTCCTAGCTGTATTCTCTCAGAAAACTCTCCATAACTTGTCCATTCTTGACCTTCCTGTAGTCTTTCCTACTGTTGATCAATCTTTTCTCCTTGATATTCTCTCCTTTATGAATGGCTTTTGGTATGTTATTCTGTCTTGTTTCTCCTCCTTTCTGACTGTTCCTTCTCAGTCTTTTCTTGGATTATCATCCAGGTCACAGTAGCTTAGTATTCCCCAGGCCTCTATTCTGGGTCCTTTTCTGTTCTCCCATTATACTATTTCACTTGGTGATCTCATCAATTCCCATTAATTTAATTATTTTTGCTGATGATTCTCAGGTTAAATTGAGTCCTGTCCTCCAGTTTCACATCTTCAGCTGCCTATTGGATTTTAAATCAATTGTTCTATACATACCCTGAACTCAACATACCCCAAAATGAACTTATCTTTCTCCTCATATCCTCTTTTCTTTCTAGCTTCCCTATTGAAATTGAGGTACCATTATCCTCCCAAATACCCAGGCTTGCAACCTAAGTGAGATCTTTAACTTTTTATTTTCACGCCATTCCCTATATCCATTCTGTTGCCAAGTCCTGCTGATTTTATCTTCATAATATCTTGTATTTTTATTTCTTTATTTTCTCTTGACAATTGTCACCATCATGGTACAATCCTTTATCACCTTATATCTAGGGTTATTGCAACAGCTTGCCGATTGGTCTACCTGCTACAAGCCTCTTTAACTTCCATCTTCTACTCAGCTGTTAAAGTGACTTTCCTAACACTTAGGTCTAACCATGTAATTCCCCCACTTAATCTTTAAATGCAATGGCTGCTTATCACTAAAGATAATCAGATACGGAATCCTTTGTCATCCAAAGAGCTTCATAACCTGCCCCTTCACCTTTCCAGTCTTCTTATACTCCAAAGGTTCTCTGCATTCCTCAATCCCATTCTGAAATGCACATGACCAAGTCTTAATACTGTTTCCTATATAAGATACTTTGTGTTCTTCTAGGAGATTTGCACAGGTTGACCCCCATTTTTAGAATTTATTCTCCCTTCTCATCATCACCTCTTGAGTCCCCTGGCTTCTTTCACTTCCCAACTAAAATCTCATATTCTATTGGAAGTCTTTCTTGATCCTTCCTAATTCCTGTAACGAGCTGTCGTCTCTTGAAGCTGCCGGATCACTCTCTGGGAAGAGATCTGCTGTGTCTACTCAAATCTCTCAGACAGATTCTTCTTCCTGTAACGAATGTCTCCAGGTAGTTGCTGTTAACTCTTGTGACTTCCCTTCCTGCAGAGAGCCCCGTCAAGCCTGAAGCAATGCAGAGTCTTTCTCTTGAATCCTGGCTCTGAATCTCCTCCAGCTCTTATCCTTCTCCAGGCCGATCTGCTCTCCAGGCCCAATATTGTGTCTTTTATCCTCCCAGAGAATGGGCGTGGGATAATGCAAGGGCTTCTGGGAAGAACCACTTCAGTCAATGGGCTTGCTCCTTCTATCAAGTCAACCTGAGTTCTCACCTTGTAATTGTCCAACCTGAATTCTCACCTTGTCACTATCCAGACAACCTCAGTTCTCACTTAGTAATCCTAACAAATTCCAGTGCCTTCCCTCTGTTAAGTGTCTCCAGTTTATCCTGTATATATCTTGTTTGTACATAGTTGGATTTTTTTCATATTATCTTCCCCATTAGACCATGAACTTTTTGAGAATAGAGACTATCTTTTGCCTGCTTTGTAATCCCAACAATTAATTCAGTCCCTGGCACACAGCAGGAGCTTAATAAAGATATGTTTATTCACTGACTGAATCCAGATCAGATTGGATTATACTTAGAAATCCCCACAATGTATGCTCCAAGATTCCAACCTAGAGAAATTATATTTTAATTTTTTCATTACTACTCTTGTTCCTTCTGTCACAATTCTTTTCCTGTATACCTATATATCCCTTGTAACAAAGAAAAGCAGTCAAGGAAAACTAATCAATATAACAATTCTGACCACAATGCCTTTAACAGAGTAGATACTTAATAGATATTGACTGAAATTTACCACACTGGCTCTGTAATCATCTGACTTCTGAATTCATTATTTGTCATTAAATTTATTTTGAATTCAATTTCCTATTTTCATTGCTTTTATTTATATTATTGGAGTCATTGTGCATATTGTCCTTCTGGTTTTGCTTACTTTGTTCTGAATCATTTTATATAAGTAAAAGAATGTCTTTTAATACTAATCTTTCCCCACTGCTATTTTATGGCTCCAAATTGTAGGCTGCCTTGATTTCTGAATAAAACCTGAAGGTGATCCAAAGGGTAATGGAATGATGCAAAATGGGAACAAGTATACTGCATCCAATAATGACTTATAATCAAGTAATGGAATAAAGAAACAATGTAGGACACATATGACCAGAAGGGAAGTGGGCCAGTCACATGCCAAAAGTTGGGGATATAAAAGCTAGATAGCCCAAGTGCTGCACTTACTTTGATAGATTTGATAGAGATTTGTAGTCCATATGAATACTCTTCCAATAGTACAGCTCTCAATTACTCCATAACTATTTCTAGTATGCGATTTTTGTGCATGCTCTCCCATAAATCCTTCTTATGTGACCAATCACCATGTGCAGTTACCACGTGGATCCTCCAATAGTTGTTCTTCACTCTTGTAACATGACTGTCCCATATAATTTTCCAGTCATACACTTCATGCTGTTTCTCTTGGGCAGTTTTGTGTTAATAGGTTGCAACCTATAGGAACCCACCATGTGGCTCTCTCCATTGCCCTTTGGATGACTCACAGCTCATTTTTAAGGAGTATGGTATTGCATTATTTGAATACATATACTTTTGTGGGGTGTGCAAGACAATCAGGGTTAAGTGACTTGTCTATGATCACACAGTCTGAGACTGCATTTGAACTCATTTCTTCCTGACTCCAGAGCTGGTCTGCTATCACCTACCTATCTTTGCATCCAAATGGCATTGCTGGAAGAATGCTGATGTGGAAAAGGGGATCCTTTGTTTGTGTCATTAGAATTAATCACTCCAAAACTGGAGCACAGGCAAAATAATATAATAGTAGGAAGCAGTGCATCTCAGCTTTTCCTAAAACTCCTCTAAATAACTCTAAATGTGCTAGACAAAATCCTCACGGGAGATTTTAAAAAGTCAGAGGGAGTTATTTTTCCAGCATAGAGAAACAGGGTGCTCCAGATGTGAGGGATGGCTTCAGGCTTGCAGCATACCTCATGGAGCATTCCACTGCCCAGAGAGAGACTGTGCACCAGGGCAAGAGTAGGTAGGTCCAAGACCCATTCAGGGCAAAAAAACAGCTTTGTTGCCTACTTCCCAGTTTTGGATCAAGATCCATTGTAGACTGAGCAAGTGACTTTTGCAGGGGAATAGTGTTTCTAAGTAAAGTTCTGAAGCAAGCAATCACTATGTAGCTCAAAACCCAGGAGCAGAGCAGAGTCTTGGCTCTAACTTCTTGCACAACCTGAAGTCTAATTGCAGCATGAATCCTGTATCAAAGTGGAATCTATAACTCCATTACAATTTATAGAATGGCAACAATATGGTAAAGATAAACAACTTTGAAAGAATTAGGAATTTGTAACAGAGATTTTGGTAGTTTTTTTTTTTTTCTTTCTCAGGTGTAGGGAAGGAGTTAGGGTAGGAGGAAGAAGTTGGATTTTTGCTGACTAATTCTGTAGAAATATTTATATTCTATTTTTTTTTGAAAAGCAACCAAAGCCTATTTTCCTCCTATTCATTTCTGGGTCTTTGTAGATGACATTGTGATGACTGTATTAAAGGTAAGAACACTGCAGAACCTTGAAATTAGATGCACTATGACTTGAGAGTTTCTCCCGACTACACCTACAAGAAATTCAAGTAGCTGAATAATTTCTATTGTCCAGTCTCTGATATTCATTTGGCTGGACAACCCAAAAAGTTAGTCACCAATACATATATTTTAGATGCTATGGATAGATATGTACTGCACTGATATATACACAAAATGGTTAAAAAGTTTAGAAGAAATTTTCTAGGGCTAGGATAAATTCTTTGTGGAATAATTATGGAAGGACATGGATAAGTAAAGCATAAATCGAAGTTTGATTTATTGTTTTGTTGATTGTCTAGATATAGAAAAGTATTGATACAGATTCAACTTAAAAATATATCCAAGAATATTTTCTCTTAAAGAGAACCTGTTCAAAATTTACCAGCACATTTTTGCCTTAAATCAAAACCTCCATATCAACAGCTTCAATGAGTGAGAAGTTTTGATCTAGAAAACACACACATATACATACATATACACACACACACACCATATGACCTCTGATTTCATGATAAAGTTTTAGGGTGAGTTTGAAAGAAGTGTTTTACTTGATCATTAAATAAGAAGGGAAGCCAAATCTTGATAGACCAGGGTTAGATCAGCATAATTTCAGAATATATAAATTATCCAATGTAGTAATCTCTGTATTTTTAAATCTTGTTCTAATGGAGTGAAATTTTTATTGATATACTGGTTATTTACAATATTTAACACTTTTGTTCAGGTACCAGGAGCTTCCTTTTTGAGTCTGGTCTATGAAGAGAATATTTATGAAGAAGATTTGACTAGTCTCTGAAGAGAATTAGGCAAATTATGTTTGCAACTCTATATTTTTAGTAAAAATTGCTTTAGTGTAATTGTATTTTTGATATGGCTATGTATATTTATATGATTTATTTTGGTATGTTTTTGATATAGTTATATATATTTATATGACATATGTATTTTGACAAAGAATACAACCAAGTTAAAAAAATGTTAAAATATTTCCTTCAGGTAAGCATACCCCTAGAAAGTCTTCTAGATGACATAAGTCCTTAACTATGGTGGACCAACCCCTAATAGTAAGGGAATGAGCAAATCCTTACTTCCTGGCCTTATGAAAATAAGTCTATCAAGTGAGAGGAAAACTTGAAAAGAGTTTTACCCTTTTTATATCCAATTACTCAAAGCACTATGGAATTGGCAAATTTATATGATAATTCTAATCCTAAACTGGAATCTTAGAGGCAGGAGGCATGTCATATTAATCTTTTTTATCTCTTTTAAGTCTTGAAAATAGAAGGCACTTAATGTTTATTGGGCAAATGAAATGGTCATATTTGGAAATTTTGATAAAAATTTTAAGTCGAAAGGTTTATAACTTCAGCTTTTCTCCTGTTATCTTTTGATCCTATCCATATTACCTTTGATTCATATGTACATGTTTAATTAGATGTTAATTTTTCCCTCAGTGTTGCTCTAAAATACTGTTGTTATTGTTAATTTATTCAGTTGTATCTCACTCTCCATGACCCCATTTGGGGTTTTTCTTGGCAAAGATATTGAAGTAGTTTGTCTTTTCCTTCTCCAGCTCATTTTACAAGTGAGGAAACTGAGGCAAACAGGGTCAAGTGACTTGCCCAGGGTCAGACAACTAGTAAGTACCTGAGGGACTCATGAAAATGAGTCTTCTTGACTCTAGGCCTGGCTACTCTATCCACTATGCTTCACAGCTGCCCCTAAAACGTCCATAGCATTTTATCCTGAAGGATTTTCCTAAAGGACTTCCCCAGATAAATCATAAGACATTGTTTTCCAAGATACTAAATGTTTGATGTTATCAGTGTTGAAAACAAAAGTTTTAATGGATGAGTTAGTACTTGGGGATAATAACACCACCATAGGAAAATGAAATATTAAGAATACAATACAGTATGTATTTGGCCAAGTTTTCTTAATAATACTGTGATTTAACATGACAATGTACTCATTTATTTCATCTGACTTTCCTGAGAATTCTATCCTATTCCTCCGATTTGAACCTGAAAACACTTGTATTTCAATATGATTTAAGAAAATGTTAGATAGAGTTAACAAAATTTCAAGCAAAACATTCATTTGGAACCTGCAATATGTGGTGTCTAAGGAAACACTGCCATATATCCCCAGATATTTGACAAAGGAAATGGAGGATACAAAGTAGAGAGCAATAATCCCCCACAGATTGTACAATTCGGTGAGGGAGGGGCAGATGCCCTCACATAACCCAAAGGAAAACCTCACTTGTCTTAGGTTTAAAGCTTACACAGAGTCCTGGCACAAGGCTTTATAAGGAAGGAAATTTACAACTTTGTAAGATTTTCCTGCCCACAACTACCTTCCTTGAATTATGAGTCTTAACTTCACATCTCTCTTGCCAAGGGTCCTGTCCAGCTTCTCCCAGCTATAAGCAGGTACAACCCAGGATCAAAATGTAAAGTATTGTGTTTTATTCCACTAAAAGTTTTCATATTCCTGGGCTTTGTGTCCTAGATTTTTACAGTTTAAAACCCCTAATGTTTCTCATTTAAAACTAACAAACAAAAAAAAATGAGTTGTTAGCAATGTCCTTTTGGCATCCATAGCAGAATTAGAGTGGTAGCCATAGCTAATTTGAGAAGACATTATTCAGGGATGAAAAGTGGGCTTAGAGAACTACCAGCAACACAAGATATTGATTCTGATCCCATTGCGAAACTGCTTTGAATTTTGGCAATTCATTCCTTTTATCCATGCAAATTAAAATGACTGAAGAACACATTAAAATATAAAATGTCAAATGAATCCAAGAACAAAACTAAGAAATCTTTCTCCTTGGCAACTCCCAAGTCTTCTATCTACTCTGAATGGTTCTAATTCCCTTTCCCTATTAGAATTTTTCATGTAAGTTGATCATGTGGGGGACTCATTAATCCATGCCCTACCCATGTTAACAGATGTTAGCTATTAAAAATAGCTGACTTCGTCTAGTCATAGAGCATTGGTCTACAAGGCAAGAGATTTGTATTTTAGTTCTAGTTCTGTTGACTTAACCTTTAGTAAATCATTTAACCTTGATCTTTAGTTTTTCTTTTTGTAGAAGGAGTAAATAGTACATATTTTTTCATATACAACATATCCATGATGATGACAAATAATATGAATATTTAAGTGCTCTTTTACTCTTTAGGAAGAAAGGCATTATACAAACCAAATATTTCCTCACACTAAATTTAATTAAAATCTTCCAAGAAAATTACAGGGTGGTTAATGGTGGAGACTTAAACTACTTTTTCTGAAATGTGTTTTCCCAAACTTGCCCACTTCATTGACAGGGGTAGAACAACATGTTTTAAGGGCACCCATAAAACCTAGGATATAGTACATCACAGAAATGTGGAATATATTTCATGTTACTAGTTAATAAATCAAGTCATCGTTTTCTCTATAGAAATTACATGAGGATATCTACAATAAAACATTCATGTCCTTTATTTCATTTAGCAGGAAGATTAAAACATCACAATAAAATGAAGTCAAAACAGATGCCAGGCAGCTGTTAAGGCAGACCCCTGAGAAACAATAATTAGACTCAGTTTCTTAGTAAATTATGTAAGCAAGACTTGTAGACACTCAGCTCAAAGATACTTGCTGTGCCAAAGTTAGTGAACCTTGCTTAAAAAAAAAAACTTCGTAAAAAATTTCTAAATTTAGAAATTTTGAACTCCTTCAAACAATTCAATTCTAAATGTAATCATTTACAATTACAATTTTGGTACAAAAAGGATTGATGGATTCTGTAGCTATTTTCTATTGCAAATAATTAGATAATAAAAAGGAGCAGCAGATAAATATTAATTTAAATGTAAAATTTGACTTTTTAAGATGAGACATGAATTTCTTATAGTTTTTTCACTTTTCTTCACAATACATCATGTCTAAGTAATTCATTTTGAAGCTTCCTGCTACAATATGAATTGATTTACCTGACAAAGCTGTATTGGCTAAGCATTAATACTAACAGTCTTGGATTAATACCAAAGCTCCTGCCATTTCTCTCTTCAATAATTCATCAGGGATAGGAATATCAAATTGAAAAGAGGCCAGAATCACTAACACTGACTCCCTCTGAAAAAGAATAATTCCATATTATGTACAGTGTGCAGGTAGTCTCAAGCATGCTGCTGGATTATAGTCTAAATGTTCATTTGTAAGTTGGTTTGTTTGGAATTTGGAAGGCATTTTTTCAAATGAATAATTATACCTTATAATAATAACATTTTTTAATGATAGCTAACATTTACGTATTGCCAATTACATGCTAAATACTGTTCCAAAAGCTTTATAAATATTTCCTTTGATTCTCACAACAACCCTGGAAAGTAAATATTATTTTTATTTTATAGATAAGGAAATTGAAGAAGACAAAGTTGCCCAGGTTCACACAATTAGTAAATTTGTGAGTCTGAATTTGAACTCAATTCTTTCTTGCTCCAGCCCTAGAACTCTATCCACTGTGCCAGCTAGCTGCCTGGCTGCTGTGTTCTCAGGCTACAAGTTCACAAAAATACACTTAAAACCAAATTTATGTGTATTAACATTCGGTACTTATAGTGGAATAAAATCCAACTACTACATATAATAATCTTTTCAATGATTTGAAAACTTAAAATTGCAATTTTGGATGGGAAAATTCTTGGAGAGTTTTATTTTGGGATATCAGCATACATAGGCATCTATCCCTTATTGAAGGAATAGCTCCATATTATTCGGTAGCGACTCTGAAAGGCTGAGAGTGGCTCTAGTAGAAATTGAGAGATTTGACATGAGTTGTAGCAGCTTTAGGGAATTTGAAGATGAATGTAGGATCAAGAGATTCTTTCTTATTCTTGTAACCAAGAAAAATACATAACAGTCCCAATAGGCTGCCAATTTACCTCTTTATTTTTTCTATTACAATTACTTATTTCTTTTTTTTTTTTTAATATATTCTTTCCTTGGCTTGCAGATTCCTAAATAGCCTTTTTAAGATTTTCTAGCATCGTTTACTGTTTGCAAACAAAATGAAAATGCCTGGTTCCATGCTGGACTTCTCTCTGTGCTGTTTCTTCTTTTCTCTTCTTTTTATTATTTTTTTACTTAAGACCTTTAAGTGCACCTGGGAAATAGGGATTAGTGCTGCTAATAGGTAAGGGGATGGATTAAATCAGTTCTTGGTTTTGTTTTTCTTTCATTCCCTTAACCACTTTCAATCTTTCCAATGCAAACTTGTCTTTGATCATGCACATCCTGATCTCTCCTAGGATAAAAGTGTGAATTAAAGATTAAATGAAACTTGGCAGAATTGTAGGTTAGCAATTAATAAAAAAGAAGAAAGAGGAGAGAGATATCCCAAGTTTGAGCAATGTTGAAGTAGAGTGTCCCCATGTCTACATGCTATTTAGGGAAGTTTTTGTTTATAAATGATATGTAAAAGTAAATGATAAACACATATACATAAAACTATGCATGTCATGTATGCCATCATGTGTATAATTAGTTAATAAAAGGTATCCCAACCTTATTTTGGTAATTATTTGAGGATTTCACTCACTTTTGATGTAGTTCTTGTTTAATAAAAGGCAATGGCAGAAAGAGACAGGTTAGATGAGATGAAGACAGAGTGAGGAAGAGCATTAGAAGCCATTTAGTTAGATTTTTCTCCCAGCATATTTTTCCATTTTATAATATGTCACATGGTCATTTAGTCTGTGCTTCAGTATCTTTAATGATGCAGAAGCTCTGTATTCAGGACCAACTCATTTTTGGATGGCTTCAATTATCAGAAAGTTTTTTACATTAAGCTTGTCAATATTCTTAAATACGTTTCAATTCAATAATCCTCATTCTGTTCTTCAGAGCAATACCAAACTTCAAATATTTAAGACAACAGTCTTAATTTCCTCTAAGTCTTCTCTTCTTTAGGTAACGCTTTTTCCCCCCAATTCATATTCATATGAAATGGTATCCCAATTCCAATGAAGAAAATTTCTATTGTTTCATTCAAGTCATTATTTAAAAATGTAAAAAATCTTATGTGAATTGATGCAGAATAAAGTGAGTAGAATCAGAAATACATTGTACACAGTAACAGTCATATTATACAATGAACTGTGAATGATTTTAATATTCTCAGCAATTCAGTGATCCAAAACAATCCCAATGGACACAATGAAAAATGCTATTCATCTCTAGAGGAAGAACTGATGATGTCTGAATACAAACTGAAGCAAACTTTTTTTTTTTGTTTGAGTTTTCTTCCACAAATGACTAAAATGAAAATGTTTTACACGATTGCACCTATATAACCTATATCAGTTTAACCTTCTCAGGGAGGGGAGGATGAAAGGGGGGAAGGATTGAATTTGGAATGCAAAATTTAGAAAAAAACTAATGAATATTAAAAATTGTTTTTACATGTAGTTATTTAATATTATTTAAAAAAATAAAAGCAAAATTGACACCAATAAATGATACCAGAAGTTGACATGGAAAACTTCCACCAAAGGCCTCTTTCTATTATTTTTTGTATATTGTGTACACAGGCACACATACACACAGTATTTAAGTACTTATATACACATTTTATTCTCTTGACATTCCCTCCTCCCCCAAAGTTGACTGTAAGCTCCTTGAGTGCAGGGAGTGTTTCATTTTAGTTTATTTCCAGTGCCTTGCAATGGAGCTTAATGTTGCAGAACTCAATCTCAAAGGACTTTCATAGCTGTCAAACATTAAACATTTGTTAAGGGCCTATTTATCATCCAGTAACTGAACCAAGTTATGAGAATATTACAAAAAAAAAAAAAAGAAAGAAAGCAGATTTTGTCCTCAAGGAGTTTGCATTGTATTAGTGGAGGAAACTATAAACATATGAATCCATTACACACAAAATATAAAATGGATATAAGATAATATTTTGAGCAAGATATTAGAAAGTGATATTTGAACAGAGTTCTGAAGAAAAGCAGGGATTTGAAAAAGAGAATGTTAGATGGGAGTACATTACAGGTAACAGGGATGGCTTATGTAAAGGAAAAAAGATGGGTGATAGAATAATATGTGTAAATAAATGTAAGAAGGTCATGAAGAATGTAACTGGGATATTAAAAGCCAAATAGAGGTTGAGGTAGAGAAAATAGATTTTTATTAATGGAAAAAAGTCCACACTTAAAAATAGAGAGATTTCAGGAGTTGTATTACCAGTATGGAATGCTTCATAAACTTTCAGATGAGTTCATTATTGGGTTAGTTTTACTTGTTTTACTTTTATACAGGAAAACTCTTCTATAATTGGGATAGTATGACATATTTGTAATTTAAAAACAAAACATGTTAATAAAACATAAAAAAGCAAAATAAATACTTGATCTTAGATTTAATGGGGAGCCACTGGAATTTAGCAAGCAGGGAAGGCACATGGTCAGAATTACGTATAAGTAATATCAGTTTGGATGTTATGTGGAAGGATATATAGGACTGGTAAGTAATTTAATGCAGAGAGATCAATTAAGGAGTCTTCTGGGAGAGAAACTAAGTTCAAGCAAGTTGAGCTTTGCCCAAGGTCACATAGGTAGTAATCATTAGAGATGGGATTTGAACCAGAGTCCTTTGATTACAGCGGTATTACTCTTCTCACAGTACTATTCTGCCATTATTATTTGTGTCATTGGACTCAAAGAAAATTATTTTGAGAGTGTAACTTACCATCACTACACTAGGGAAAACCTCTCAAATTATATGACCTATTGGCAAGAAGACATTATATTCTATTGTGTTTATAACAACAACCTATATAGGTAGATGTCTTTATATCTGAATTCTCCATTGACTTCTAGCCAGGTGTGACAGTGTATACCTGAAATCCCTATTATAAGGGAATCTTATTATTTATATAATTTTATATGTATATATATATGCAATATACAAAATTATATATATATATATATATATATATATATATATATATATATATATAATTATAAAGGAATAGAAGGGATCACCTGACCTCTGAAGTTCTGAGCTATAGAGTGAAGAGCCAATTGGAGATCCACACTAATTCTGCCACCAACATGGCAAGCTCCAAGAAATAGAGGATCATTAGAATGCTAAAAGAAGGTTGAACCAAACCTGGTCAAAAATAGGGTAGGTCAAACTTTCATGCTGATTGACAATGAGAATGGTCTCTATACTTCCAGCCTCAATGAGATAAGGGAGACTAGGTCAGCAAAACAAACCAATAAGTAATATTTAGCTTGTTTTAGTTGGTTGTTGTCCTTTGTTCTCGAAGAGGAACAAAATGACACTATGTCCTAGTGGCATTGACTCAGTTGATAGAAAGGAAAGATAGGTAATTCTGAAAACTAGTTCAGCTGTAATGTTCTGAAAAATAAATGTTTAGTCCTTAATCTTGGAATCCCTTAACTGTTGGTCCTGCTTGGAATTTTTGGCTGTAGCTCTGAGAATTCAATTTGACTTTGAATTTTATAGATAATCAACTAGAGAGAAATATGCTTATGCTTAGGACACTTATGTTTACTGGAAGGATATCAGCTTTAAAAAACCTGAATTTTCTTAATACATGTTTAGCAGCCAAACAATCAAGTCACTTTTTTGTGGCATGGGAGTTTCCTTGAAGTAGCCTACATTGCCCTATAATTCCATTCACAGTTTTGAAGGCTTTATTTTCATTTACCCACACACATACATATATACATGTTTGACTTAATTTTTTTTATAACGTATCTATAGTTACTGGGTTAAAATAAATTCAGTGATGGAAACAGGGAAGCTGAGGCATAAGTGATGAGTATTTAATAAACAGCCTCTGAATTCACTGGATGGAATAACCCAATTCCCTCTTTTCTCGATTCCAATTTTCTTTCTTCTGTCACACTCTATCATGTTACATTCCTTGTAACTGTAGTTTGTATGACTACAAGTTTGGAGTAAAAATAATCAGGTGAATCTTGATTTTGGTAACAGGTTATGCCACACCCAGTTACAAAGTTTGGGGGGAAATTAGGCATCAAAAAGAATAATACAGCTGCTGATGCAGAAAGTTAAAATCCAAGAGTAACATTCCTGTCTCATTGCCTTTATAAACAGCACTCAGTAATTTTCCAGTACAGTAGTCCTCTTACTTACAGGCTTGCCAAGCTCTCACTCATGTCAGGATTTATGCTACTTTTTAAAAAAGTGATTATCTGTTTGACAACCTTAGCTTGTTAGCTTGTTAGTCTTACATCTGTTATGAGATTAAGTAAATAAGTAAAATGAGGTAAAATTTTTAAGGCACTTTGTAAACCTTTAAAGTGCTATATAAATGCTAGCTAATATTATTATCAACATCTCTGTAAATTGTTTTAAAAAACCCCAGAATGTTTTTCTTTCTCAGATACAAAATCTAGCTTGCTTTAGATGCTGAGAATTTCTAAATAATCCCCTTTCTCATTTCTGTAGAAATAGCATGGTTAAGTTGGATAAGCCCTGGCCAAGGTTCTGGGAGGGTTGTGGGGGAAAGGAAAACAGCAGTCTAGTTTTCAGTTATCCTATTTGCATATGAAGAGATGGTGGGTGAGTAGATGTCACCTTGTTTCACCTTTTAGTTCAAGTATAAAATGAAAAAACAAAAAACAACCCACCTTAATAACTATTTGTTAGGGATTTACTTAAGTTCACAGGAGTATACAAGTGCTGTGGTTATCAGGCATGCATTTTGAGTTGCTTTTCCATTAGTGGTGAGTCATCCCGAGCATAGAGGCTTTATTGCCTAGTGGCTTTTGTGATCGGTAGTTTGCATGTGGAAAAGAGCTAGCCAGAATGAAAGGCTCAGGCTGTGGTCATGGAGCTGTTTTCCTCAGTGCAAAGCTAATTGGCCATAGTAAGGTTGAACCTGCAACCGTGGCCTCATTAGCACCGAGCTCTGCCCAGGAAGCTAAGCAGTCACAGATGTGAGGGTTAAACACGATATAATGGATGTCACATTTTGGCTTGGGATGAAGGGTACTATGTTAAACATCATTATTAGCATCAGAACTTATATTAGAGGGTTAGCTGAACAAGCACAATGATAGGTCTCATTTGGAAACTTTTCCTTTGATATTTCAGCAGGCAGTGCTAGTTTCTAAGTACACCATTTTCCACAGTGCTGATCCTAGGGAAACATATATAATAAGGGTTTTCCTTCATCTCAATCTTCCCTCTGTACAGCCTTCCTTTCTCAATGGTATAATCTTTCCCACCTGTATGTCCAGTGTCCTCATGATCTCTTTACCTATTCTCTTAGAAAAAAAGTTTTTCCCCTGGAAAGGATCTGACAAAATAGGAAAGACTCTAACAAACCATTCATACTGTAGTAGATGTAAATTATTTGTTGTATTGATAACAGAAAACTTATTATACTAGGTGTCAGGAGACTTGGGTTTAAATTCTGGATCTGCCTTTAGCTAATTATGGAACTCTGGGCAAATCATTTCAGGAAGCTGAAATATATAGATAACTGCTTCAGGGAGGCAGGAAGATCCCAGGACAAAGTCAGCCTCTCACATTTCCTGGTTGTATGTCCTTGGGCAAGTTCTGTTTGCCTCAGTTTCCTTACCTGTAAAATGGGGGTAACATTAATACCTCCCTTCCAGAGTTGTTGTGAGGATCAAACAACAATTTGTTGGTGTTGATAGCATCATTTTGTTTCTCCTGGTTATGATTTTCTCATATGGTAATTTGATTGGACAGCATGATATTCATGATCTCATTGAAGTATTAACAAGTTATGAATCTATTTATTATGCCATGCATCGCAGGAACATTTGCATTTTTTTCCACAGAGGATCAACTTTTAAAGTAAAGGAATTAAGTTAAAATTATGGAATTTGAGATTCACATCAAATAGGTACCTTTTTTTTTTTTTTTTAGGTATAAATATCATTTTAAACATCCCATGAGTGACACAATGTGTCAAGAAACTATCTACCTTATATAATATGAAGACTGGTTCTGCTCAGATAACATTCAATACAATTCAACAAGTATTCCTTATGTGCCTAATTTGTACAAAACACTGTTCTGAGTGCTTCAGAAGATACAAAGTTTAGGTAAGGTATAACATCAGGTACTAGTGCACTATAGTACACAGGTTTTGGAAGGAGATCTATGAGTTGATGAAATTTCTAAATGATAAGACTTGATTATTTTCCTCCACCCAGTTCAGTTCCTACTGTTAGCAATAAATGCCTCTTATTTGGAGAGCATCAGAACTACAAGGAAAGAGGAAAAAATTCAAGCACAAGATTTATAAGTCCAAGAGAGTTGTGAAAGGATTGTATTTTTAGCTGGCTAGAAACCAGAGGAAGATGGGTATGTCTAGTTCTGGGTAATGGTATGATGCTTCCTTGAAGTTGACTTCCAAGCATCTCTTTTTTATATAGGAAAAGTTTTCTCTCTGTTGTATTAGAAATGCTCCTTTCTTTTTTCAGGACTTCAAATATAACAATTGATGGGGATCAAAGTGTTAATATGCTATGTTCCCAGATATAAATTTTTGGGATCTTTCACTTGGTAATTTTTTGTGGGCTTTGAGAGCATAAGATTAAAATATTTTCCAATTTACTTGAGGTATACTAACATCAGGGATAAAATAGAAAATCTTATCAATGATTCCAGATGCAATGGGGCTGTTTGGATCCAGATGGGACATCTCTCTAATATTGTAATTGCTGGAATAGTGGAAAATTTAGCAAATTTCAGAGATGTAAGCAATAAGCAACTAAAATGACATGGGTATGTAGGACAGCAGCCAATTAATATGGAAATGAGCCTCAAGTGTTTATGGCATTTTCTTTCAGAATTCTACATAAAAATGCTAACTCAAATTTTATAGGAGAGGCAGAATTAATGTCTAATACACAAAAAACGCTAGTAAAGGGGGAAAAGCCTTTAATTAGTTTCTATATAATATATATATACATATGCATATATATATATTAAATGTAAATGCTGCAATGTTTACATTTCTCAGAAAGGAAACATGGTACTTGAAATTAAAAGTTCAAAGAGGAAAAAGATAGCTTCATTTATTTCCTTGATAGCAAGGACCACAGAAACCTACAAACCAGATACTATGAAATGAATTTTCGTAGTCATAGTTCAAGTTTCTATCTTCATGAAGCTGACAGTTTCATGAAAGATATGGCATATATACAAATAATTATAGCTGTTTTTTTTAAGGTACACAAATCAATTCGGTAAGCTTTAATTTAAGCATCTATTACATGCAAGTCTTTGGAGATATAAACATAAAAGCAAAACAGTCCTGACTTTGAGGCACTTAAGTTGATTTTGCATGGATACACTATGTATGCAGATAAATAAATGCAAGATAATTTGTGGGGGTAGAGCCCACTAAGTAGAGGGATGAGGAAAGGGGTTAGGAAGTGAAGCTTGAAAGAATCTTAAAGACATAGTTAAGGAAGGATGCATTCCAGTTATAGATTAGAAAGACACAGAAATTGAAATTGAAATTCCAAGTTCAGGGAGCATCCAATGGGCTAGTTTTATTGGCTATAGAATACAGAAAGAAGAGTGTTATGTAATAATTCTGGAAAGATAGATAAGAAACAGATCTTGGAGGACTGTATAAAATGCCAGACTGTGGAGTCTACTTTATCATAGAGGCAATGATATTTCACTAATTTTTTTTCGGAGAAATGATCAATAGCTGTGTGTTGAATGGATCGAAGAGGAGGAAAGACAGGGAGACAAATTAGGAGGTTATTTTACTACTCTAAGTGGGATATTATGAAAACTCAAACTAGGTTGGTAGATGAATGGAAAAAAGGGAATGGATACAAGAGGGGAAATAGAGGAGAGATAAAATTGACAAGAATTGGCAAATCATCACATATGGGGGATGGAGAGGAATGAGTCAAGAATGAATTTGAAATGGTGAATGAGAGTGACAAGAAATGATGATAGTTTCTTGAAAATAAAAGGTAAGTTTGATGGATGGACTTGGAGAGTGAGAACAATAATGAGTTTTATTTTGGCCAGTTTGATTTTAAGATACTGATGGTACATTCAGATAGAGGCTTACAAGTAGTTTGAATACATAGGCTTGAATAATTACTACAACAAGTTCTAGGATAGTAAGGAGGAAAAGAATAATAAAAGGTAATTGTTGATACCACTACACTAATGGAGGAGAGTGCTAAGGTTGCTGACCCAATTAGATACATAAAAGTATACCCAGTAGGCATTTGAAGATATAGGAATCAAGTTCAGAGACATAGTTTAAATCCTATATCTTCCAATAACTGTGCAAATCACTTACCCTCTCTGGGCCTAAAATCCCTTATCTGTAAAATGAGGGAATTTTACTAAATAATCTCTAAGTTTCTTTCAATATGACATTAAGGCTAAACATATGAATTTGAGAATCATCTGGAAGGCAGGTTTTAAGCAAAGGTTGCTTTGCCTTTGTTTATATTGGGGGTGATCTGGGAATGAATGTGGCCAGTAGGGAAGGAGGCAATGGATATGGAGATACTGAAACTGAAATACAAAGAGAATGAAAGACAGGAAGGAGTGTTTCAAGAAGGAAAAGAAAGAAGTTGGTGTTGATTCCTGAGATAGGGAGAAAGATTAAAAGACTATGTGGAGGGATTATAAAATATGGAGAACAATAAAGGAAGAGGCTCTTGGCATATGACCTCAAATTTCCTTTTCTTTCTCTCTTTTTAAAAATTAATACTCATGACAAAATAGGAAAAAAAATAGAAAAACAGAAATAGAAAAGTTTGCACAGAAAGACAGTAGTTCAATTAGGGATAGTCACACACAGCCTCCCTTATCCTACAATTCCATGGAGTAACATACAAGATAATGGGTCTCACAAGCAGTGGGTTATACACCCAGTTTGAAGGTACAGAACTTTTGGGAAACTGGATTTACCCAGAGGGTAAACAAAGGACTTGTCATGGTAGTTACCAGATTGTTGTTGTTCTGACAGCAGGATCAGGGAACATGAAGCAATAGCAAAAGTAAGTTCTTTAAAGATTTAATAGAAAGGCCTATCCATGATGAGAAAGATAGGGTTATAACAGTAGTGCAACTCAAAGGAGAGCTAAAAAGAAATAGAAGAATCTATGGTCCTATTAGCCTAGGTTTAGCTCCTGTTACATAGCACTAATACACTTAAAGATTAATTAGCATCATCTATCTATTCAACAAAATTTCTATCACACACCTGAAAGTTTTGGATCCCTTCTTATAGAAAATGTCTAAAGTTTCCTACACACATCAATGATGGTTTCCATGAGAATCTCCAATCATGTGTTCAGTATTGCTCAAGATTGAGAAGAACTTTTTGAGACACAAATTCTGCCTTTTTATAGGATGGCACATTTTTTCCAAATGTCCCTTACTTTTTCTGTAATCATCAGAATATAATGACCTTTCTTCAGAATTGAGTCTATTTTTAGTTTCAGACCTACTAGGAGATCCTAATTACATAGAAAACAGTCAAATAAACAATCATTGTCCTGTAATATGATCTTGCAGAAAGGAAGGTGAAGGGATGTGGTGAGATACAAACCTACAAATATGAGCATGTCTGTAAGTAGTAGGGAAGAAATAGAATCAAGTAGACAAGAGAGATTCAAGAAAAGTGAGAGTAGGGATAATAGAAGGAATAATTGACTGGAAAATATAATGGGATCAGTTGTGCACATAGAGATGTTTTCCTCAACAAAAAGAATCACTTTTTCATTTGAGACTAGAATGAAGGAAGAGAAAATAGTATATGAGCTATTTGAAAAAGAAAAGAGGGAGCTCAGAGAATGATCTCAAAATATCCAATGAAATATGAGACAAGGTTTGTAGCTGAAAGGTAAGTAGAGGAGGATCTATGAGAGTTTTGAGAAGGGATAAAAAGGTTTAGAATAGGCACTATATTGAGTGGGACAGTGAGCTTGGAAGGCACCAAAGACTTCTTTGCCGCAGTGAGGGAATAGTTGAAAATAACAAATTTAAACAGTTAAAAAATATAAAATTGTAGAGGATCTAGTTAGCAGAATTTACCAATTATCTCTAGCTTCATTGCATAGCAGATGAATGGTAAAAAGGAAGTTGATAGTGAGAATAGACAAAATCTGAGACTTGGCGAGGCATGATGAGTCATAGGATAACCAGGCAAGAGACTCCAGGGAAGATAATAAAAAGTTGAATTGACAAAAAATATTTCTAGTAGCTCTTTTGGTGGTGGCAAAGAAATGGAAATTGAGGAGATGTCCATCAATTGAGAAGGGCTGAAGAAGTATATGACTATGATGGAATATTGTCCATAAAAAATAACATTAAAAAATCTCAGAAAAACCCAGGAAAACTTATACAAACTGATACAGAGTGAAATGAGCAGAACCAGAATAGCATTGTACACAGTCGTAGCAATATTGTAAGATAATCAATTGTGAATGACAGCTCTTCTTAGCAATACAGTGATCCAAGACTATAGCAAAGGACTTATGATAAAAAATGTTATCCACCTCCAGAGGAAAAAAACTAATGGATTATGAATGCATAATGAAATATTTTTAAACTTTATTTTTCTTGTTTGTTTGGGGGTTTTCTGGTCTGTGTTTTTTCCCCATAACATGATTAATATAGAAATGTTTTGCATGATTATACATGTATAACCTTATTCAATTGCCTTCTCAAAGAGAAAGGGGTAAAAAGGGGGAAAGAATTTAAAATTCATCATTTTATTTTATTTATTTTACCCCAATTATCCTATACTCCTTTCCCTCTCTGTGTATCTCTTTTCCATTAATTTAACTATCTTATCCCACTCCTGTTACTCTATATGCCCTTTTATACTGACCTCATCTTATTCCCCCTCTTCTGGATGCTTTTATATGAGTTATTTATTATTTAATTTCAGTGTTCTCCTCTGAAGATGAACTTTGGTCTTTCCTATTCCCATAGTAAGTTTCTATGCTTGGGTTCTTTCTCCATAGTCCTTATTTGTTTTTCACCAGTCTATGTTCACCCGGAGTTACAATTTTCTTTTGTTTGTGGGGAATATGCATTCTTATTGAAACAAGTATGCATTCCCTGAAGTTGTGCTTGATTATAGGTTGTCCCCTTCCTGACATTTTCCTATTGGAACTGTCATTCAAGGATTTGGACTTGGGTTTCACTGTCAGTATCATTAAATTTCAATGGGCTGGAGTTTGAAAAAGAGGTCCATAGTTTCCACAGAGAATTACAATCTTTTTTGATCTATTTAAGTTTGAGCCAAAAGGTGAGCTGAGCTGATCTTATTCTCAATAATCTACCACTGTTGCATATCTGAGATAGGTTATCAAATAATCTTAAAAAGATTGAAAATAAGTGTCACACAAAGTGGAGAGGTGAGTGTGAGCCATCTGCATCCTATAAACATTGAGGCACTTCAAAGAAAAATAGGAGTGAAAGGCATCACTATGAAAATATACCACTATAATAAAAGATGTCATCTGTTGAGGATGAAGGATAATGGGTAGACTGCTCCACTGGTATTTCTACAGATCAGAAAAAAGTGAGTAATATATTAGGTAGACATCTTGATTAATTCATGGAAGAACATGGACAAAGTTCACATGGAACAGATTGGCATGAATGGATTGAAGCTCGCCTCATTGAAAGAAGGATCCATATTGATAAGGTCACAGATCCATTTCAGTATTTTCTTACTTAACTCTCTAATGGAGATAATACCTGAACTTACTTTATAGGATCATTATGAGGCTCAAATGAGATAATATATGTGCAGGAGTTTGTAAGCTCTTGAAGAATGGGTTACATTTATATCACTACTATTTTTTCTATTATGATGTTGATGATTTTTCTTCACAAACGTAGGAAATGAAGTTGGGGAAAGAACAGAGAAAGGTTTGGAATTTACTACTTCAAGGAATATACTAGATTCAAACATGGAAGAAGAAAAGGATTTCCTTCTCAACTGTACAAATATGATACAAGTAATGTGAAAGACAAGAAAGTCTTTTATTCTTGGAGGATCAGAGGTTTACTAGAGCTCCATTTTATATTGTTCCCATTTTATGACTGAGTAATTGTTACATAGGTTATTTGTTTAGAGGACCAGAGAAGGTTTACTAGAACTCCGTTTTATATTGTTTTCATTTTATGACTGAGTACTTGTTACATAGGTTATTTGTTTGGAATATAAAGACTTAAGTAAAATTTAACAATGATGTATGTCTTCTAAATTTTGCAAATAATTACAAATGATATGTTATGGGGAGTTTTTGTGGATAAATTATTGATAAACACTTGCAACCATGGCATTATCTTTGATCCATAGTTTCCTTTTCATCATAAACTGAAAAATTGGATTACCAAATAAAATTTAAATGTAACTTTCAGTTTTTGTGCTTAGGGCAAACATAATGAAAAGCATAGAAGATAAACAACAAGAAAAGGAATCTTCAAATAAATGTGTAATTAATGATGTTAAAAATAATAAAACAGATTTAAGATAAATTCAATTGAGGTGATGTACTAAACTTTGCTGTGAAAAAGTAATATACTCTAAATTTTCAGTGCTCTGGGACAAAGCCTGGACTAGTCATTTAGGTTAACTTTAACTGTGTGTGTGTGTGTGTGTGTGTGTGTGTGTGTAATATATATATATATATATATATATATATATATATATATATATATATATATATATATACATGGAATATTCATATGCACATATAAAATCATATGTGGGTGTGTCCAACTTTTTTGTTGTAGTCATTCATTCTGATTCTTTGTGACTTCATTTGGGTTTTTCTAGGCAAAGATATTGGAGTAGTTTGCCATTTTCTTTTCTAGATCATTTTGAAGCTCAGGAAACTGAGGCAAATAGAGTTAAATGACTTGCTAAAGGTCATACAGCTTATAAATATCTGAGCCCAGATTTGAACTCAAAATTTCCTGACTCCTGATCTGGAACTCTATCCACTATTCCACTTAGCTGCCCCACATCTAACTTTAACCATTTATATAATAATTGTGTTTATATTGTGTTATAAGATTTACAAAATGCTTTACAAATATTTCTTTTTATCATCACAATGATAGAAGGCAAGTGGTATTATTAAGCATATATTTTTCCAGAAAAGAAACCTGAAGCAAACAAAGGGTTAAGTGATATAAGGTCACACAAGTAAGTGTCTCAAACCAGTTTTGAAGTAGGTCTAACTTCAGGTTCAATACTCTGTCCAATATACTAGTTAGCAACACAAAAATGTATATCATGCTCAGAATATTCTCTCTCTGCAGTAAGGCTAACTCATGATAACTATACAAACACGTATACAAATGCTTGTGTATCTTATTTCTCACTGCTGTTGGTGGTGATGGCCCTTTATTTTTCAAAGACCTATGACATCACAAATAAAATGTCAACTTTTGAGTGAGCTGCTTTGGGCAGAGCTGGACAAGATTGTTAGCCTCACTCTTTCCTCTGAATCCAGTGGTAAGACAAAAGTCAAGATGACTGGTGATGGTCCAATCTTGCTCACTGTGACATAAAAACCAGAAACTATATCTTAAGGGAATTAATACTGTCAGCTTTGGTGCTCTGATTCTTCTACTTGAGCTATCCCAACTAGTTCCTGCCTCACTTAGCCAGCCCTACCCAAGTTTGTAACTGTATCACTCCCCTAACAGGTTTTCCAGTTCAGAAATCATAGAAACAGAATGCTGCCATTGTTAAGGGAAATAGCATGTGGATCTCTTCTCTTACATCTCCTCTTAACAGATCTTGGGATCCTCAAGACTAAAACAATCCTCCCAGTCATTCCATTCTCCTGTCCCTCCTCCCATATTAGAATATAAGGTTCCTGAAGGCAAAAATGATTAATTTTGTATCTGTATCCAGTAAGTAGCATAGTGCTTGGCACAAAAGTATTCACTTATTAAATTGTTTTCATTCATTCATTGAGGGACAGCTGGGGTTTAAATTCTACCTTTATCACATCGTGACTGTATCACAGTGGGCAAATCACTTTAAACACTCACTTTCCCAAACCATTCTAAAAAACCCCAAGTTTATGTTGCTAATTTTCACCAAGTTCTTGGATGTTGTCTGTGTACACACACACACACACACACACACACACACACACACATTTATATATATAAATGCTCTGGCATTTCTGACTAGTAACTGTATAAGACTGCAGTGGAATTGTTTTCTTCTTTTTTTTTTATTTTAACAGGTGAGACAGCTTCTGAAATTCTTTTCCTCCTCTCTCTTTGCCTTCTCTTTCAACTCCTCCTTCTTTGGTTTTCCTGAATAGGCAGAACAAAACTTTCTCTGAAATTTCCCTTCTTGGGGAGGTAGCAGTAGCATCCCCCCAAAAGTGGTTAATGTTCATAGGTGGTAGCTGGAGGCCTAATCTGGGTGAACCTGAGCTGAAATTTCAAGCTTCTTTTCCTGTGTGTTGCTTTGTCTACATTTAGGTGACTGAAGAGCAAAACTGAGGTGGACATTTCTAATCTTAGAGGCAATTTTGCGAGTTTAAAAAAGCAGGAGCCCCTGGATCCTTCAGTCAGTGCTGACTGCATTATGAGAGGTGCCTCCTACAGATAATAAAGAACATGTTGTAAGAAAAGATGCTCACCTGTAGGACAACTATAGGTCTCCATCAGGGTTCTCTGACCATCTTTTCTTCTCCTCCTATACTACTGTACTTTATCTTATCATCTATATGCTAATAATTCTCCAATCTACCTTCCTAACCCCAACCTCTGTGAGTGTCTAATCTTGCATCTTCCAAATGACTTTTAGACATCTCAAAATGGATGAATTTAAGCTAACCATGTCCAAAATAGAACTCATTGTCTTTCCCCCTAAACTAACTTCACTCCATCCCCTCAACCTTCCTTATTAAAGGAGAACACCATTCCTTTAATCTTCCAGGTTTGCCTCGTATTTGACATCCTCTTTTCCTTACTTTCTGTTGTATCCAATTTCTACTAAAGACTGAAACTTTAACCTTTGAAAATTCTCAAGGAGGATTCTGGGAAGATGGTAGAGTAGGTTGATAAATTTCAAGCTCTCCAGATTTCCCCCCTTTAAAAAGAACAAAATTGTGTCTCAGCGTAAACATATTCTGGTTAAAATCAAAAAGAGTTGGGATAGAAGGGGGTCCTCTAGGTATAACCCAAGAAGATCTGGAGAAAATCTCTGAGCCAGGAATTAACTCAAACACCTCAGGGCTAACTCCAAAGAAACTTCTAGTGGAGAGCTCTGGGGCTAGCTGGATTCAGCCTCAGCAGGCACCATAGAAACTTTCATCTACCAGACTACTTGAGGATTTGGGGGTCTGACTCCAAGAAAAGTGAGTGAACCCCATCTGATTCTGAATTCCAAACAGTGCTGTGCTGTAGAGCCATGATTTTGGATGAAAAGGAACCAGCACATCAGATGAGTGGAGAGGCAGTGGGACTGGGAGGCTGCTTAGAGCTTTTTATTTGGGGTCCCACATCAGAGGAGAGAGCTGAAAGGAAATTTGAGGCACCATCCCCCAATCCCAGGATTAGAGGTGCTTGCACGAATACCTCTTATTAAAAAAAAAACAGCAAAGAAAAAACAAATTTAAAAATCAAATGAGATATATGGAGAAAAAGCTTAAAAAAAAAGAAAAAGAAAAACAAGATTATAAAAAAGTCAACTAACTAGATAAGGAAATACAGAGTCTCAAAGATGAAAATTTATTTGAAAATTAGAATTGGGCAAGGGAAAGCCAATGAAGCCATGAGAGACTAAGAAATAACAAAACAGATTATAGAGAATAAAAAAAATAGAACAGAATGTGAAACATCTTAAGAAAAAGACATCTGGAGAACAGATCAAGAAGAGAAAATATAAGAATAATTGTACAACCTAAAAGTTGTGACCAAAAAAGGAATCTTGACACAACAATGCAAGAAATAATCCAAGAAAATTGTCCTGGAGTGATGGAATGTGAGAAGAAAATAGAAATAGAAAAAATCCACTGATCACCACCTCAAAAAGATCCTTTGTAGAACACACATAGGAATATTATTGCCAAATTTTTAAACCAACAGATCAAAGAGAAAATTTTGGAAGAAATAAGAAAAAAAAATTCAAATTGGAGCTACAATTAGATTTGTATCAATTTATCAGCAGCCACAATAAAAGACCACAGGTCCTGGAATCAAATCTACTGACAATCAAAAGAACTAGACATGTAGCCAAAAACATCATATCCAGCAAAATTATAATATTGAATGACAAAAAATGGACATGCAATGGACTTGCAGATTTTTCAGGACTTTATATCAACCAAACTGGGACTTAATAGAAAATTTAACATATAAAAGCTAATATCAAAGAGCAATTTCTAGGAACTCAACACGGACAATTTTTTAAAATGAGAAATGTATACCATATGTTTAAGTTTGACATCAACACTAGCTCAAAAGAAAATTTGGTGTAAAGTTAAGGTAAAAATAATATAATTGAGGTGCAGAGGAAGACTACACAGAGGCATTAGAGGGGGAATAGGAGGGCTCATAGTTCTGACATTGGAAATGAGTTAAATAGGCAACACACACACAATGAAGGATATAGGGTATAACACCCTCCAAAACCTATAAGAAAATAAGAGGGGAGGAATGGACAGATAGAGAAGCAAAGGAGGGAAGAAGACAAAGGAGGGATAATAATAAGGGAAGTTAGGAACATAATTAAAACAGAATCAGCAGGGATAGGAAAGATGTGTGGTATATGAGGGAGGAGGGATAGGGTGAGTATGTATGTATATATCTATATAAGGATACCTAAATATATCTTGACTACAGCTTGCTTAGGGAGGATGAAGGGAGGGGAAATAATAAAATTAAAAATGTGCAAAGCACAGAACAAAAGAATGATTTGCAAGGAAGTAAAGATGGACATTCATGAATATAATTTCTATAATGTATGTGTGTGTATACTTTCTTGAACTAGTAATTTGTTATGTTTTGAATATTCCCTGATGTTCTGCGAAGCATTTGGCAATGTTCTGTTTTATTTTGTTTTGTTATTTTTTCCTGTTTTCCTTTTTTCTTAGTCTTTTTTTTAATAAATTAAAAAAAAAGAATTCTCTTGATTATGCCCCCTTCTCTCCTTTGAGACCTCATGTCTGCACTATTGCAATAGCTGCTGGTAGGTCTGCATCAAATCTCTCCCTCTCTCCTCCATTCAACCACCAAGGGAATTTTCCTAAAGTCCAGGTCCAACCAGTTGACTTCAGTGATTCCCTATCATTTCCAAGATCAAACACATAATACTGTTTAGCATTCAAAGCCCTTTATAACTTAGTTTCTCCTTACCTTTCCTGCCATATAGTCTTCATTCCAGTTACACTAGTCTCCTCTCTGTGAATAAGACACTCCATTTCTCTGCTCCACATATTTTCTCTGCCTGATAACTAAGCCTGGAATGCTCTTCCTTTTCAACACTGCATATTGATTTCCCTGGCTTCTTTTTAGTCTCAAAGATCTTATCTTTTACAGGAAGTTTTTTTCAACCTTTAGCACCTTCCCTATGTTAATTATTTCACTTTTATCCTCCATTATAACTTGCTTTGTTTATATTTATTTGCATGTTGTCTCCCTCTATTAGGTTGTAAGCCACTTGAGGACAGGGGCTCCTTTTGAATCCCCAGTGTTTAACAGTGCTTGCCACATTAATAGCAGCTTAACAAATGCTTATTGAATAAAATGCCTTTATAGCAGTTTTCCAACTGTTTCATGTTTAAATTGTAAATGTAGGCTTTTAAATTTTTTGTATTTTAAATATTTCTTTTATGTGGAAGAAATAAATAGTTATCTTATACTTAATCTTCATCTAACATATATCTATCTTTTTTCTATTTTATGGACCAAAAGCTATTCAATGATTTTCCCTTGGGCTACTAGGATGGGGATGGGGGAGCAATTATAAAGATTCATAGTTCAAGAAAATTAATTAATACCTTCTCTTGAATGCACATATTGGGCCATAACTAAAGAGGGGTTCCAGGAGAGGAAGAGGGAGAATACCCCAGCCTCCTGGTGACCAAAAACATGTTTTATTATTATGTAAATGTATGTGCAAATGTGTACATTCACACATGCCTAATATAATCTGAAGTTAGAACTAGGAATTAAGAGGGAATTTGTTTTAAATAATGAATAGGGTTTTTTCATATTATCCTCCCTTATTCCATATACATACAAACTTGTTATTTGTATCTGAAAAAGGTACAAATTCCATGTCCGAGTCTGTGCCAGATCAGAAAGTTTCCACAGAGAGGGAAGTTTAATATATCTTCATTTCAGGGTTTGTACCACAGGTACAGAAATTTAATCAAAAGCAATTTTAAAATATGTATTATATACTAGATTGAAGCTCTTTATGTAAGATTGTGTAGGTGTGTGAATTCAGTTATAAACCTGGGTATATAGCAGTAGATCCCTTTTGATCAATTGAGGAAAGGATCAATAAGATCATGCCTCATCTATGTCCTGAAATTTTACCACATAACATCTATTGGAGTATTATATTATGTATAGCATTAAAAAACAATAGCAAAAACCTCAAACTTTAATTTTAAGGAGAGAAAAGAAAGGTCATCTTTCTGCACAAATCACTTTGTCCTTTCTGGATAACTGTTCATTTTTGTATGAGATCCTGTCACTAATGCAAATACAAAATGAATTCAACCCAGAGGGAAAGAGGCTTGAGTCCCATTTGTTCCTAGGGGAAATTTCAGTTGGACACCCTTAGGTAAGTCTAGAAATCTCAGGAAAATTTCTGCATTTTTGTCTCTTAATAGGTTCTGAAGTTTCTTATAAAATGTAGAAAATAAATAACACATCTATTCTCCTTTTCTTGATGTGTATTTTGTACCTGGTCTTTAATGATTCTTCAACTTTGTTTTTATTTCTTTCCTTAAATTTTCTCTGCCCATGTAATTTTATTTTATTTTATTTTATTTGTAATTTTAAACACCATAATTAAATGCAAATATCAAGGCTCATTATCTCTAATTGTCATCACAAAATTTGAGAATTTGATCTGACCAATCTCATGGCAATTAAGTAAGGATTATATATTTTTCATTCATATATATTTTATTCTAAAAAATGAAGAGAAGATGAGTCTAGGATAAGAACCCAAAAATTATTACAAATTATTCCCTACTCTAAGGATTATACTATTATAAGTCCTTCAGCATTGGCTCTGAAGTTGGATTCATATCCTACTTCCAATGCTTACTATCTGTTTGAACTCGGGTCCTCAGTTTCTTTATCTGTAAAATGATGCACTAGATGGCATTAGAAATTCCTTTCAGACTTTACCCTTTTGCAATCTTGAGTGATAAAATCTGCTGATTATTAAAGTGTGCTTCTTTTAGATTGAATAATTGACTATTTGCAAATTAAAAGATTAGAGAAAATAACCATTTTGGATATATAATTACTTCTGTATCTATTCTTTAAGTCTGTATTTATTATTGGACAAAAACCATTATCATTTATAGCTATAACTAATTTTTGTAGTTAGCTGAGGAGTGAACATATTCGTTGAACAGTATAGTAATGACTCTGATTGAGGGACTAATCCTTGTATAAGGAAGAATTATTGAAAAAAAGGCTTCAACAGAGCATTAGCTGGTTTAGATGATCCTGTTGTTTGTTCCAGAGAGAATGACATCTGGGTCAGAGTATGTCCTTCTAGAGAGATGACAGGCTTTGGAACAACTATTTGAGGGACTAGAAATGAGAAAACTTCCCCTAGATTTAAAATGAAGGTGCCTGTTTTTTTCTAAAAAATTAGAAAAGTGGAGCCAAGATGATAGAGTAGGAGGAATCACATACACAACTCCTCCAAAGAGATCTATAAAATACATTAGATACAGTTTTAATGGAGAAGTACAGAAAAAGACATAAGGAGTCCTTGGTCCAGGTAGGAGTAGGGAGACACAGAATGGGTCACCCCTCCATACACACACACACATAGATTGGGGCATTGCAATGCGGATTGGTGCCAACTAATGGCTTTTGTTGTTTACTACCTAATCCTGGGGCACATATCTAGAATAGAAAGAAATGGGACCTGCTCACAACTTGGGGGGGGGCTAGGATGTTGCCTTTTCCTAGAAGAAACATCAAGTCCAAAATCAGAAAATGTGCTGGAAAAGTAATCAAGCAAAAAAGAGCCCCACTGCAATGAAACAAGAATATTTAAGACCTAGGTGCAGAAGGTGTACTCTGAAAGACCAACAAACAATGCCTCAGAGGGGAAAAAAAAAAACAGAGTTTGGGCACAAATATGTCTAGAATATCTGGAAGAGATAAAGCAAGTTTTTTATTTTTTTCCCCAACGGTCTCTCTACTAGGCCTATATCCCAAAGAAATCATAAAAAAAGAGAAAAGGACCTACATGTGCAAAAATGTTTATGGCAGCTCTTTTTGTAGGGGCAAGGAACCAGAATTTGAGTGATTGTAATGGAATATTATTTTTCTATAAGGAATGATGAGCAGGCTGATTTCAGAAAAGCTGGAAAGACTTACATGAACTGATGGTGAGTGAAGTAAATAGAATCAGGAGAATACTGTATACAATAAAAATCAGATTATGTTGTGGGCTTGTGATGGGCTTGACTCTTTTAAAAAATGAAGTGATTCAAAACTATTCCAATAGACTTGTGATAGAAAGTGCCATATGCAACCAGAAAGAGAACTATGGAAACTGAATGTGGATCAAAGCATAGTATTTTCACCTTTTTTGTGATTGTTGCTGTTTATTTATTTGCTTTTTTCTTTCTCATTTTCCCCCCTTTTAATCTGATTTTTCTTGCACAACATGACAAATATGAAAATATGTTTTAGAAAAACTGCATATGTTTAGCTTATGTCAGATTGTTTGCTGTTCTGGGGAGGGAAAGAGGGAGAAAAATTTGGAACGCAAGGTTTTGTAAAGGTGAATGTAGAAAATTACATTTGCATGTTTTCTGAAAAATAAGAGTTTCAGATGTTTTAATAAATGGAATGAAAATACTTAAGGGGAAAAATAGAAAAAAATAATAAGAGCTATGGAAGAGAAGAAAAAAGATCCTGTGTACTTTCCTGCCACACACTGTGAGACATGACAGAAAAGGTGAAAAGTGAGTTCTCAAAAACAGAAGGTACATGCCTCTAAAAGCTGAATGCCAATAACATAGGACCAGCTTGTCTCTCTGTAGACCATAAGGGATGTAGTTGACTCTTACCTAGGCAATCACTAGTAGTTCCCTATGTTTTGTTAATTATCATCACTAGTCATTCAATAAGGATTTGGTGATATGTTTCAGGCACTGTACTATGCTCTGGAGATGCAAAGATAAAGTAAAAACAATTCTTGCCCAAGAGGAGCTTACATTCTAGGGAATGAGTCATGTGACTAGACACAGAAAAAATCCATACAGAATAGATGGAAAATAATGTTAGAGCAAAAGGCAACCTCCCCTCTCCCTCCCCGGGGAATTTAAAGAGTGACATTTAAAACTAGTTCTTATGAAAGCTAAAGATGCTACGAGGCAGAGGTAAAAAGGAAGAACATTCCAGGTTTGGAAAGGCAAGGAGAAAGAAGATGGAGTTTTGTGTTTGAGAGATGGCAAGTAAGACAATATGAGTGGATTGTAGACTACATGGGGGGTAGTAATATTTTAAAGGAATGGGAAAATACAAGGAGCCACTTAATAGAGAGATGATATAGCTAGAAGTAGAGTCAAGGAATATTATTTTGACAACTGTTCCTAGATCCTGGAGAAGTAACTGGACAGAGAGATGACATGACCAAAGGTGTATTTTTTCTAGGTCATTAAAATAGTTTTTTGGGAGTCTGATTGATATAGCACTGAATAATTAGATTAGTTTAGTGAGTATTGTCATCTTAATTATATTCGCTCCGCCTATCCAAGAGCACTGAATGTCTTTCCAATTATTTAAATCTGACTTTATTTTTGTGGCAAGTGTTTTGTAATTTTGCTCATATAATTCCTGACTCTCCTTTGGTAGATATATTCCCAAATATTTTATACTATCGACCGTTATTTTGAATGAAATTTCTCTTTGTATCTCTTGCTCTTGGATTGTGTTGGTAATGTATAAAAATGCTGAAGATTTATGTGGATTTATTTTGTATCCTGCAACTTTGCTAAAGTTCTGAATGTAAGAACTTTTAATCAGTACATTGATTATTCATGAACCCAGAGAACTGATGATTTAATATACTATCCATGGGCCCCCTTCAACTAAATCTCTCATTATAAAAAGAGCCAAACTAAACCCCTCTCTTTGCAGAGGTTCCAAACATGCCAGGCTCCATGCTTGACATGTCAAGGGCCTCTGTCCACTGAAATACTCTTTCCAGTGCCATCCTCTCTTTACCCTCACCTATTTCTCTAACCAGACTTTATGCCTCTCTGTCAGGATTTCTAACCTTACTTCTAATCCCCATAATAAATGCTTTTATTAATCTAGGTTTTCAGGTCTGTAAATTCCTTTTACAGAGAACCTCTGCACCACCAGAAGGGAGTCTCCAAAACTCCCTACCCTTGTGCTGAATCCTAAGGGGTTGCAGGGGAGCCAAACCTCATCAATATATATGCTATATCTATTTATATATAGCTAATAGTAAATTTGCTTTGCATATTTGTTATAAGGGAGTTGAATTTGTTTTCTTCTCTCTCCCCTTTTAGAGGGATGATAAGTAAAAGAAAATAGATTTTTGCTAGTTTAAAAAAACACTTTAAAAATTAGAGAGGTAGGAAGGGACTTATAGATGTGAAATGGAACTATATAAACAAAATTATTTTAAAAACCTTTTTATACAAATGAAATCAGATTTAAATAATTGGAAAAACAGTAATTGTTCATGGGTTCACAGGGTCAATATGATAAAAATGATAATTTTTCTACTAATTTATATATTCAATGCCATCCCAATTTAATTATCAAAAATATTTTACTGAGTTAGAAAAAATAACAAAATTCATTTGGAAAAGCAAAAAGTTAAGAAATAATAGGGAAAAGTATAATGGAGGGCTATTTAGCAGTACCAGATCTTAAATTATATTATAAAGCAGTAATTATCACAACTATATGGTACTAGCTAAGAAACAGGTAGAACAATGGAATAGAGTTGCATGCACTTTCAGATGAGGTCCTTGTACTGTTACATTGGATTAATTGTTTTACTTTAAGAGATCTCTCACAGGGCAGGGCTGACCTCTAAGTGTTTGTAATATAAAAACAAAACATCAATAAAACTATTTCTAAAAGTCAAGGAAAAAAAGATCTTGCTTCAATCAGTGTTCAATTGAGAGATGATAATAGAAATTTGTGGGGGATCTATTTAAAGTAGTTTACTGATTCTCTCCAGCTCCATTAATCAGCCTGTCTTTTATCATCATGTTGACCAAAATCAATTTAATTACATAACATCTACCTTGTGTGATGTTATTAATATTTCTAGGAAAAACTCTCCAATTTCATTAAGGATTCCCGAGACCTAACTCCTTTATATTATCATTGCTTTGTGTGGGAATGTATGTTTTACAACTTATTTATTTTTATTTATTTTGAATATCCCTAATAGATGTTTAAACTACTATTTGGGGATTTTTTTCCCCTGTAGTTGAGACTGTTCTGTTAAAGTAGAGAAAAATCTAATTTTTGAATTCCAAGCTAGCACTTAGATTTTTTTTTTTTTCCTTGTTCAAGGAAAGTGGGAAAAAATTAATTTACTTTTTTAAATGCAGGTGAAGTTCTGGAATTTGGATAGTGCCACAGGAAAAAACAAAAGAATTCAAGTGATGTAAACTCCTCCTCACAATTTGCATACCAAAAGGCAAGTCAAACAGTTGACTGATGGCACAAATAAATAGATTTGTTTATAAATGGTGAAAGAAGAAAATTTTCAAACTAAGTAGAAATGTATTTAATAATTTTTTTCAGTTAGATCATTTACTTTTTTGCATTCTTCATTATCAATGATGATCACATACATGTGAGCAAAAATCTCTAACACTACATGTTTACAATAGAAGTGAAGGGATTCATTACAATTTAATCCCAACAAAACCTATCCAAGTTACAGTAAATTGAACAAGAAGGGCAATTTAAGGAAGAAAGACATTTCCTTATGGATCATTGCGTAGTCCTACACAATTACCAGTAAAACACAGAATGTACTTTTTTGTATAATCCTAATTCAATATAGAGTACATCATGTACTGCCTGGGAAAAAATCCAAATCATAAATGCTATAGGGAAATATCTAATAACTTGGAATGGTCTCTTCAAGTGGTTAATAAGCTCCTTTTATGCTACAGGAATGTTAAATCTGTTAGACCATTAGCCCAATTGCCCCAGGATGAGTTACATAACTCTGTTGACTTTCAGACTCCTCCAAGCCCATCTAAACACAGTGTCTTAAAGAACTATGCTCTTACAGTTTTCCATGTTTTTGGTGCTGGCAAGAAAGTTTGATAGCCGTGGATTCTGGTCATTGGTGTAAAGCTGCTGGCCACCAGCCCACCCATGTTTTCAGTCATAACAGATGAGCTGATCTGTGATTTCTGAATCTCATGCCAATGTCAGTGCTGGGTTTGCCTATGTGTTTGTGTTGGTTTGTAAGATGCTGGAAAGAAACCATTCACCCCACGTGTCAGATTCCAGATCTCATATGGTTACAACAGGGTTTGAGAGAAATATTCATAGAGCAAGGCAGAGGATTAGAATAAAGAGGTGCTAATAGCCTGCAGTTGAGAAGGCAAAGGAAATTGAATGGAACTTAATGGAAAAAGAGGGTCAAAGAAAATAAAAGGTAAAATTGAGAAATAAAGAAAAATATGAAGGAAAAGAACAAAAATCATTTTAAAGGTCAAAGAGTAATAATAATATAGACTCATTTACTTTGCCAGTTTCAACACTGTGTTGTATTTTCCTTTCTTTAGTAGTTTTTTTAAAATGATATTGGATTCTTTGGATTTTCATTCAACTTTTTCTCTTGGCTTTTTGGTTGCCCCATTACATGTTCTGAGTTCTGGTTTTCCACTTTCATCTCAATGAACCTAACTCATTCTCCATCTCAAAAAACAAATGTACTTCTGAATGAATGACACTAAATTCATTTTTTTTAACCTATAAATAATAATTGTTTGTTCATTTTTCCAATCTCTCATTTCATATTCTCAATCTCTTTCCTTTTTGTAAATTGCATAATTTAAGGCTGTAAAGGATCACTTTATTTTGCAGATGAGAAAAACTAAGGCATAGAGAAGTGATTTGCTCAAAGTCTAATAGGTCATAAGTGGCATAGCAAGGATACAGAATTAGTTTCTCTGACTGCATATCTCAAGTGACATTATATTGACCCCCCAACTTTTCATGAAAATTAAATAATTTCATGCTTTCTTAAATCTATTTTCCACATTTGTAATGATTTAAAAAACATAGCTTTTCTGATTTATAGACTTGTAAATACAATTATAGAAACACAATTTGTTAACCAGTATGAGAATGAAGGCTAATATTAATGCTTTGGTTTAAATTTCATGTGTCTACTTTTTTAATGACTAGGATTGAAAATGAGACTAATCCTTCTTCAACTTCTTTGACCTCAAGCCTCATATTTCAGGTTTTCTTTCATCATTCACCAATTTCACTTTCTTTTTCACCTGCCAAAATCCTACCTCTCTCAAGATCTAATTTAAATCCCTGTTATACTACTTTGTATACCTGAGTATGTCTTACTTCATAAGACATGCAGAATGAGGGTAAATTAGCATGTGAAATAGTTCAAGAACTGCATTCTTGTTTGTATTTTTATAACAATAAAATGAAACTTCTGAGTGAAGGTTTTCTGAATTATTCTTTTTAATGTTTAACACTTATACATCTGCACATTTTCATCCAGTTATCCTAACATTTGTTAAACATCTGTCCTTGGTTTAGGATAAAGTTTGTGGCCATGCAACAGAGCAAAGTTAACTGATACATATGGATAGAATCTATGACCTCACTGTTAGCATCTTTCTCTAATTCGTATAAGTATGTAGTATTATATTATTGTGTTGTAGCTTTTAATTATACACTTCTCTGCCTTAGTAAATGACATACTGACTATACTTCAATAGATCTGTGATGATATAACTGATCATAAATATAATGGCATACTGACTATACTTCAATAGATCTGTGATGATATAACTGATCATAAATATTCTCTCCATTGGTGCTGATTGCAACCCATCTTTGTGATTCTGTGTGATTGCTGTCTATATCTTCCCATGAATACTCCATGAAGGATCCATTTAATATTCTAGATGCCTTCCAGGTCTTTAAGATTTCATGTAGTAACAGTGTAGCAGAATAAATATAATATTGTATTTAAGAAGGAAAATCTTGAATTTAAGTTCTGCCTTTGACACATTGTACTTGTGTGATTTGTGTAATTCACTCACTCTCAATGCACAAATAAATTTCTAAGAAAATAAAATGCAGACAAGTTAGCAATCTACATTACTGGAATAAATTTCCACACTGGGAGTTTCCTATGTTGATGAATCAGAGAGTTATATTAAAGTAATCAACCAGTAAAAGACTTCATCTTTTATCTTTTGTCCTTTCTACATGAATGATTCACTGATTTATCTGATCCCATCTTTCCTCTGATTTTTTTAAATGACAAGAGACAGTGTGATATATTAGATAATGAGATGGTCTTAAGAAGAAGGAAGATGTGTTTAAATCATGTTTAAACACATGCTAACCATCTAACTGTGGATCAAGTCATTCGAGATCATAGTAGCCCATTCAACTCTCTTAATTTCTACAAGCTATTGGAGAAGTTTAAGACACATTGAATTTCTGAGACTTATGAAATCATAGGTCTGGACCTTTCTGCCCACGCCATTCCCAAAAAATTACCAACACATTCACAAAACTATTATATCACTTTTGGCACAACTAAACACAATCTTACTTTGTTTTGATAACTAGAATTCATCAAATTCCACAATGTGGTCAATGTTATAACCACAGATATTATTCTGGAACTTATTTTATTTTTCTCCCCCTGAGGCAATTAGGGTTAAGTGACTCACCAAGGGTCACACAGCTAGAAATTGTTAAGTGTCAGATTTGAACTCAGGTCCTCCTGACTTCAGGGTTGCTGCTCTATCCACTGCATCACCTAACTGCCCTGGGACTTAAATAAATGGATATCAGATTGATTTTGTTGTTATTTGCATTTGTAGTGAGCCCTGTAGGATCCTACACTCTTAACTTATTGGTTCCCCTGAGAGTACCTTAAATCTGAGGCAGCTGTACCTATCTGTCCACTTTCCTAAAATGCTAATTCAGCTGTATATGCAATTTGAAATGGCATTTAGTATAGAATATTATTGTACTATAAGAAATGATAGACAGAATGACTTCAGAAAAACCTAGAAAAACTTACATGAATTGATGGAAAGTGAAATGAACAGAACCAGGAGAATGTTGTACACAGTAACTTCCAGCAATATTGTATGAGGAAGAACTGTGAATGAATAATTATTCTCAACAATATAATGTTCTAAGATAATACCAAAGGATTAATGATGAAATATACTGTCACTAGAGAAAGAACTGAATCATGTTATTTTCACCTTCTTTTATTCTTTCTCTTTTATCTTAGTCTTATACAAAATGATTAATATGAAAAAGTTTTACACTGTTATACATGTAGGAAAAGAGAGAATTAGGAACTCATAATTAAAAAAAAACAAATATTAAAAATTTATTTTAATATGTAATTTGGGGGGGGAGATAAAATATATTAAGTTTTAAAAAATGGCATCTAGTAGACACAATTAACTCCAAGTAGACTTTACTAAGCTAGAATTATATGAATAGTAGCAAGCTTCTCCCACAAAAACCTGGGACACACTTCACAAAATAGGTGAACACATAATATATTCTAATACAGAGGTATACATACAAGTAATATGTAGCCCACACAACTCACATCTCTAGCATTGCAAAGCTTGGATATTACTTTTCTTCCTGTATCTTCATGCTGCTCTCTATAGGTACAATACCTCAACAAGACTCTCAGATCCTATTTGCCACTGCTCATTTCTCCATAGTCAGGAGTAACTATTCTACAAGCCCTTTTAGTTTCATTCCCGACAGGACCTGCTTTCTGCTGCATTGGGTGAATGCTGCTTCTGAAAAGTGTTTTGGCTTATTGAGCGGGGGTGGGTGGGTAAGAGGTGAGTAGGAAGAGAAGAGGAAAAAAAATCTTATCTCAGATTTCAACTTGCAACTATTTTCAGCTTGCAAATTTTATACACGATCTCCTGCCTTAAATAAATTTGTTTAAGATGTACTTGTTTTTTAAAGGGCAGCTGATTACTCTTTAATTCCATCAAATTTAACTGTATTAGTTAAGAACTTCTTAATACTTCATAAAAAGATGATGTAAATAAAGTTTAACACTTTAGTAAGATTTTAACACCTGTTTCTGTTGTGTGTGCCTATGTTTTGCAATTCATCAGCTGTGCTGGAAAGGAAATACATTGTTCAGAGAAGTCTCATTTTCATACCCAAACACTCTTAAAATATTAAAATTTTGATTACCTAGTGCTCAAGAACTCATATCCCATTTCATTTCTTTTTCATAAAATCAGAAGGTAGTTTGTGTAGTTGGAGGACTATTATCTTCCTGCTCAACACAATAATTCATCTAATTCAATGTTTTTCACTTCTTTTAAATTGATTATGAATCTTTTTTTATGTAATTGAAATGTCCTTCCTTGATTCAATTGAAGTGCTCACTCATAGTGGTGTTTTTGCCTGACAAAGACATCAGGGTCAGAGGATTTTGTTAGTAACTTAACTTGGGTCGGGCATGATTGTTTGATTCAGATGCCATCCTTATACACAGATGAAATTTATTTTGTGGAGTTTTCAAGTATTCCTACTAAAGAACAGAATAGATATAATTGAAGTTATATGCAAAAGTAGTCATTTTGAACTTTCAAATGTTCATTTGCTTTTGAACTTGTGGTGGTGTTAGATAGCTAAGCATGACAAAATTTTGTTCCTTGGATAATTTAAGTTTTACAAAACCTAAAAAAATAAGTTATGAAAATGAAAATTAGCATTGTCTTTGGTTTAGAGATAGAAGCACAACTCACCTCTGATAAAAACTTGAGATAAGATAGATTGGATTATGTAATTTCTCATTCAAAACCCTTCAATTGTTAGTCTAATATCTCAACCTCTCTTACATGATTTCAACCTAGCTTTCAAGTTTTGCCATGAATCACTCCTATTATGCAAAACTTTTTTTTTTTTTTTGAGAATCAACTAGATTACATGGTTTTTTTTCTTCCAGTACCTTCTTTCATTTTCCTTGTCTAAGTATTCTATACATTGTCCCATATATCTGGATATTTTCTCCTTAATTAAAACTATTCTTTTTCATCAAGAGAGTTCTGGTTCCATCTCTTCCATGAAAAGTTCACTGATCCCCTTAGATAAGTGATCTCTCCCTTGTCAAATCTATCATGGGTGTCCCATAGGGCCTTGTTCTGACATCTCTTTTCTTCTCCCTTCATTCTATTTTCCTTGGTGATGTTATTACACTCATGGATTCAGTTATCTATGCAGATGATTTTCAATTTTATTTATCTAACCCTAATCTGTTGGATGATTTTCAGTATTATATTTCCACATATCTATTAGACATTTTTGTTGTGATTGAATTGTTTCAGTTGTGTCCAATTTTTCATGACCCCATATGTTTTTTTTTTTTTTTTTTTTTTTTTGCCAAAGATACTGGCATGGTTTGCCATTTACTCCTCCAGCTCATTTTACAGATGAGAAAATAAGGCAAACAAAGTTAATTGACTTGCCCAAAGTTACACAGCTACTGAGTGTTTGGAATCATATTTGACTTTGGAAAGATGAATCTTCCTGACTTCAAGCCTGCCACTATCTACCGTATCACTTTGCTGGCCTATTGACTCTAAAATATGATAAAAAATGACAATACAATGTTCTGAAAGTCTTAATGCTATTAAGCTATTAAAGTCATTAAAACTTTTGGGATACCCTACACTTCCTGAGTTTGTCTACAAATTTAATTCTGTATCAAACTACCAAGAGATAGTTTATGGACCTAGAAAAAATAATAAGAATCTTTTGGGAAAACAAAAAGTGTAGAGTAGAAAGAAAAATAATAACAAAGATAGGAATAAAGAAGGAACAACACTTTCAGATCTCAAGTTATACTATTAGGGACGGAATAGGTTAAAGATGGGAAAGTACAAGGAAAAATCATTACTATTTAACACAATATTTCATTGTTCAATATACTCCCAAATGTAAATTATCTAGGAAAAATTTCCTTATTTTGTAAAATCTCTGGGAAACCTGAAAGTAGTCTGGAAGAAGTTAGGTGAAGGTTCTCATATCCCTAACATCAAGACTAAGTCAAAGTGGACATATGCTCTTAATATTTAAGGTTATACTATTAAAAGAAAACTAGGAGAGAAGCACAATGTGTGAGATCTACAACTCTAGGTAACAATTGATTTCTTAACGAAACAAGGTATATAGGTAATAACAAAACATAAACCAGATAATTTCACTTACACAACACTGAGAAGCTTTAAGATAAACAACTCCCCATGTAACCAGAATAAGAAGAAAAGTAGTTGGAGTTCTTGAGAGGGATCCAAGATGACAGAGTGAAGTCAGGTGCTCTCCCAGTTTCCCTCAAAAACATCAAGAAAACATGAAACCAAGCCTTACCACTCTCCAGTTCAAGATAGATTGGAAAAAACTTCAAGAAAACTCGGTCTCACTAGCATAAAAAGGCTCAGCTCAGATAGACTCTGAGAAAGCTGGTGAGAAGGATTTAAATCACAGCAAAGTAGCAAATGAGACCCTCAGTCCTGACTCAGTAGAGAAGCAGATCAGTGGGATAGCTCTAGTCCCAGTTCAGAAGACACACTTTGAGAAACCAGGCTGTTTCCTGAAAAGAGCAGGCAAAGCTACCCCTTGCAAACATAAGCAGACCCTGTGCTCAGAGCTGCACAGGAAGCTTGGGACCCTTTTTGCCTCAGGAGCAGAGTTCGACCATAAAGTTTAAAAAAGGAAAGTCACAAAGAAAAGGAAAGAAAATGAGCAAGAAAGAGAAAAGAACCTAGACTTTAGAAACCTACCATGATGACAGGGAAGACCAAAACACCAAGTCAGATGAGAACAAAATGTCCACAGAGGAAATCTCAAAGAGTGATATGAATTGATTTCAAGCCCAAAGAGTCTTTTTGAAAGTGTTAATGAAATACTTTAAAAGGCAAATAAGAGAGGTAAGAGAAAAAATAAGAAAAGAAATGCAAGATATGCAAGATAAGCAATAGCTTTGAAAAGGAAGAAAATTCCTTAAAAAACACAATTGATCAAATGAAAAAAAAATCCACTGAAGAAAATAATGCATTCAAAAATAGAATTAACCAATTGGGAAAAAAGATACAAAGGCTAACTGAAGAAAATACACACTAAAAACTAGAACGGGACAACTGGAAGCTGGTGTATCTATGAGACATGAAAAATCAGTCAAACTAAAAATAATGAAAAAATGGAATAAAATGTGAAATATTTTGTTAGAAAAATAGCCAACCTGGAAATAAATCCAGAAGAGACAATTTAAAAATTATTATTCTATCTGAATGCCATTAACCAAAAAAGAGCTGGATAGCATTCTTCAAGGGATCATCAAGGAAAATTGCCCTGAGATATTTGATCCAGAGGAGGAAATACTCAGTGAAAGAATCCATGAATATCTTTCAGAGAGAGATCCCACAAGAAAAAAAAAAACAAAAACAAAAACAAAAACAACCAAACAAAAACAAAACAAAACAAAACAAAAAAAAAAAAAAAAAAACAAGGGACATTGTTGCAAAAGTCCAAAACCACAATCTCAAGGAAATAAATACTGCAAGCTGCCACACAAAAACAATTAAATTATCAAGGAGAAACAGTCAGGATCTGGCAGCTTCTACAACAAAAGATCAGAGGGCCTGGAACGCAAAGAACCAGGGGTTATACAAAGAATTAACTTACTAAGTGAGATTGAGCATCATCTTTCAGGGGAGGCAATGGATTTCAATGAAGTAAGAGACTTTCAATTGTTTCTATTGAAAAAGCCAGAAATAAGCAGAAAATGTAATTTACAAACACAAGACTATTGATGAGAAGCATAAAAAAGGTAAATAGAGGGAAAAATACATTATTTAAAGGATAAATGCTTTATATCCTTAGGGGAGGAAATGATCTGTTACTGGGGCAGAGGGGAGGCATCACTTGGACAGAGGGTGTGATTGTGAATGGATTCTGATGTGATGATATCAAATTAAAAAATCATTTAGGGGTGGGAAAAGGTCTGTACTGGAAGATGAGGAAAGGGGAGGTATAATGTGACAAATTAGATTATACAAAGAGGTACAAAAGACCTATAACAATTGAGGGAATAAAAGGGGGATAAGTATTGTCTGAAACTAAATCTCATTAGTATTGGTTCAAAGAGGAAATAACTCAGTTGAGAATAGAAATTTTTCTATATAAAGAAGTAGGAGGAGAAAGAAGAAAAAAAGGGAGAGGCTTGACAGAAAGGAGGGCAGAAACACTTGAGGGAAAAAAGGTAAGAGAAAGGGGGAGAGTGATAGAAGATAAGATAGTGTAGGGTAGGTTTAAAAAACACTGATAAGGGAGGAAGGGTTATAGGAGATGAGGTAGAGTATATAGGACTAGTTAGGTTATAGGTTATATAGATTATATGGTTATAGGAGATGAGGTAGTGCGTAGGGTGGGTCAAAAAGAAAAACAAAATACTACTAAGGATAAGGGTAAGAGAACAAAAGTAAATACAAGGGAGAAAATAGGATGGAGGAAAACACAGCTGGTAATCATAATTGTGAATGGGAATGGGATGAACTTTCCCATAAAACAGAAGCAAATAGTAAGAGTGGATTAAAAAACAGAATCCTATCATATGTTATTTACAAAAAGCACATCTGACATAGACACAAAGAGTAAAGGTAAAAGGCTGGAACAACAACAAAAAAAACCAGGGTAGCAATTCTGATCTCAGAAAACAAAAGGAAAAACATCAGATTAAATGATATAAGGAAGGAAAATACATCTTGATAAAAGGTACTGTAAACAATGAAGTAGCCACAAAATTAAATGTATATGCATTGTGTTAGAGCATACAAATTTCTAGAAAATATATTAAGCTAGTTACAGGAAGAGATAGCACAACTACATTACTTGAGGACCTCAATCTTCCTTTTAGAATCAGACAAATCTAACCACACAATAAATAAGAAACTAGGGAGGTTAATAAGATCCTCTGGAGAAAACTGAATAAAGATAGAAAGGAACCACATATTTTTATTGGCAATATATGGCATCTACACAAAAATTGACCATGTATTAGTTTATAAAAACCTCAGAAATAAAATGCTTTCTTTTCAGACAATAATGCAAGAAAATTGTATTCAATAAAGTGCTAGGAAAAGATGACTGAAAACTAATTGGAAATCAAATAATCTAATTCTAAAATATGAGCAGGACAAACAAACAAGAAACAATCTATAATTTCATCCAAGAGAATGACAATAATGAAACATCATATCAAAACTTATGATGTTTTCTTAGTTTTAATTTTATTAATCACTCCTTTGAATTTCAGAATTTCTAATTTGGTATTTAATTGGGGAGATTAACTTGTTTTTTCTCTAGCTTTTTTAGTTGCATGCCCAATTCATTGATCTCCCCAAAGAATTGCTTTCATTGTACCCCATAAATTCTTAGGGGAAATTTTGTGTCTCTAAATAGTTATGTGAATAAAATAGAGATAGAGGAGATCAATGAAAAAGAAATTACTACAATAATTAAGAACCATTTTACCCAACTGTATGGATTAAGATTTACAAAAAACACAATTGCCCAAATTAAAAGAAGAGGAAATAAATTACTTAAATAGTCCCATTAAAAAAAAAAAAGAAAAAGAAATTGAACAAACCATTAATGAAATCCCTAAGAAAAAATCTCCAGGGAAAAAGAATTCACAAGAGAATTCTACCAAACATTAAAAGAACAATTAATTCCAATACTATATAAGCTATTTGGAAAAAAATATAAAGAAAGAGTACTGCTAAATTCCTTTATGACAGAAATATGGTACTGATACCTAAACCATAAAGAGCCAAAATAGTGAAACAAAATTAGACTAATCTCCCTATTGAATATTGTTGCAAAAAAATTAAATAAAATATTAGCAAAGAGATTACAGCAACTTATCAGCAGGATAATACACCATGACCAAGTGGAATTTATAACAGGAATGAAGGGCTGGTTCAATATCAGGAAAACTATTGCCATAATCGACCATATCAATAACAAAATCAACAGAAATCAGATGATGATCTCAATAGATGCAGAAAAAGCTTCTGACAAAATCCATCACCAATTTCTATTAAAAACGCCAGAGATTATAAGAATAAAAGAAGCTTTCCTTAAAATAATAAGCAATGTGTATTTTAAAAACCAATAGCAATCATTATTTGTAATGGAGATGAGCTGGACATATTCCCAAAATGATCAGAGTTAAAACAAGGATGCCCATTATCACCATTATTATTCAATGTTGTACTAGAAATTTTGATTTTAGAAAGGAAAAATAAATTAAAGGAAATAAAACTATCATTTTTGCAGATGATATGATGATATACTTAGAGAATCCTAGGAAATCACCCCAAAACCTACTGAAAACAATAGTTTTAGAAAACTTGCAGAATATAAAATAAACCTATACAATCAGCATTTCCATATATTATTAACAATACCCATCAGCAAGAGATAGAGAAGGAAAGTACTTAATGGGGGAAATATGTTTATGTCAAATGATTGGGTTCTGATATCAAAGATAAATGGACAGATAGAAATATATAAACCCAAAGTCAGTCTCCAGTAGATCAGTGGTTAAAGAACTTGAACAACAAGTTCTCAAAAAAAGAATTGCTAAGATTTAAGAACTATTTATTCAAGAATGTCTCAAATTCCTACATAACAGAAATGCAGATGACTGTAATTCTGAAGTTTCATCCCCTATTCAGAAATTGGCAAAGATGATAAAAAGAGAAATATTCACTCCCAGAGGGATTGTGGAAACACAGGCATACTAATGAATTGTTGATAGACCTGTGAATTTATCCAATAATTTGAAAGAACAATTTGGAATTACTCCAAGAGAATTACTAGAATATCTATATTATTTGACCCAGGGATTCTATTGCTTTTCCCAAAGGGAAAGGTGACAAAAAGGAAAGTCGTATATTCACCAAAATACATATAGGAAAATTTTTGTGGTAGTAAAGAAAAGCAGATATCAGTCCTTTAGAGAATAGTTAAACAAATTGAAGTTCATGGATATAATGGAATATTATTATGCTATAAAACAAGAATATGATAATTACAGAAGAGGATGTTTCTATTTAATTCTGGCCCCAGGTTATTGTCTATGTGCAGTTGCTAATCAAGACAAAACTACTGACAAACTCAGTAGATTGCTCATCTATGTACACATGATCTTTTATTTATTAAAATTTTCAATAGTAATCCAAATACATGTAAGCAAAGATAGTTTTGAACATTCTTTTTTTTTTTTTATATGACTTTGTGTTCCACATTTTTCTAACTCCCTCTCTTACTCCTCCCTCGAAGACAACAACTATTCTGATAGGTAAAATATGTATAATTCTTTTCAAGAACTCATGATATTTTAGACAAAAGACATTCTCAATATATTTAGTTTTTGAGAGATCATAGATCTCATTGAGCAGCCCTGATTAAGACATTATCAACAATAGACATCTGGAGGACCTCATCATTAATATGGGATCTATTTTCTATTTAGATTCTATTTGGATTCTATTCTGGATATCCTTCAGAAAAGTTGCAAAGACTTGTTAGCATATATACTTGTTTTATGTCTTTTTGTTACTAATCAGGATACTAAATAAAGTTTTATCTATGGTTGCATTTGGCAAAGAAATTTGTATAATCTTTGACTAGTGAGGTCAAAGCTGCTTTTTGCTTTACCAAAAAGTCTTTTGTTGTAATAATCACAATATTGTAGTTTTAACATCTTTAGATGTGACCAAGGGCTCTAGCTGTTACTTAGGAGTGCAGAGTAAACTCCAAGGTTGAGTGCTTAAAGGTTGAAACCTCAGAAAATAACAGTAAGAAGGAACTGAGGTTTTATTCACCATACCCCAGGACATAACAGCTCCTAAACATAAAATAAAACAACAAAAAAATGAGCAAAGGAGAAAGAACCCAATCATAGAGAGTTACTATGGAGATAGAGAAGATCAGTGTTCACATTGAGAGGAAAAAGGAGCTAAAAAGCTACTTTCAGTGAGAAAATCAAATGATCCCCAAACCCCAAGGAATTCATAGAAGAACTTTAAAAATGATTTAAAAAATCAAATAAGAGAGATTAAGGAAAAATTAGAAAAACAGTAAGAGCAATCCAAGAAAATTATGAAAAGAAAGGCACCAACTAGAGAACCAAAAACTTAAGAAAAAAAATTTTTGAAAACAAGAATTAGGCAAAGGGAAGATAATAATATTCAAGACATACAGAAATAATAAAACAAAATCAAAAGGATGATAAAAGTAGAAGAGTATGTGAAACAGCTCATTAGAAAATCAACTAATCTGAAGAACAGATTGAGGAGAAATAATATAAGAACACTACCAAAAATGATTTTAAAAATTCTTGATACAATATTACAAGAAATTGATAGAGAAAATTGTCCTGAAATTTTAGATCAGAGGAAGACAAAGTAAAAAACAAAACAAAACATAACAAAACAAAAACCAGAGTAACATTAAATGGCTTTCTGCCCAGAGAGAATTTATAGAAGAACTCAAAAAATTTCAAAAATCAAATGAGAAACAATGAGAAAAAAACTAATAAAAAACAAACCTCACACAATAAAATAAAAGACCATCCAAGCAAAACAAGAAGAAAGATACAGAGTTTTAAAAATGAAAATAACTCTTTGAAAATTAGAATTAGGCAAAGGGGAACCCAGTGAAGCTATGAGACCAAGAAATAATAAAATTGAATATAAAGAATGAAAAAAATAGAAAATAATATTAAACAGCTTATTAAAAAAAACACAGCTGAAGAACAGATCAAGAACAATAAAATAATAAATTGACTACCTGAAAGCTGACTAAAAAGCCCACCTTGATAACAATAAGAAAATTGTCCTAGAGTGATAGAACATGAGAAAAAAGTAGAAATAGAAAAAAAAATCTACTGGAAATATGTAAAAATAGTAATTATATTATACAAATGAGTTTCAGAGGAAGAATGAACACAAGGCATTAAAAGAGGAGGGCTTGTAGTTCTGAAAACCTACTCTTCTTATTAGTAATGGATTAAATAGGCAAAACTTCATAAATACTATGAAGGGTATAAACTCTAAGAAATCTATAAAGAAATAAAGAGGGAAGGATAGGAAGAGTGGGAAGCAAAGGCTGAGGGAAGAAGACAAGGGAGGGATCCTTGGATGGGGGAGGTTAAATAATAGTAAGGCAAGTTAGTAAGATAGAAAAAGAAGAGATATACACAAACAATACAACAAGGATCAGGAATAGAATTTATTAGGGAAAATGTACAGCTAGTATTCTTTGATCTTAGACAAAGTCAAACTTAAAGATTCAATCAAAAGAAAAATCTATATTATATTTCTTTTTTTTTTTTTTGGTGAGGCAATTGGGATTAAGTGACTTGCCCAGGGTCACACAGCTAATAAGTACTTAAGGATCTGAGGCTGGATCTGAACTCAGGTCTTCCTGATTCTAGGGCTGGTGCTCTATCCATTGTGCCATCTAGCTGCCCCCATTATATTTCAAGCTTAATATTATTTTAGTTGCATGTTGGGTAAATGCATTATGTGTATCTTAGTATACGTAGATATGTATGCATGTTGCTCTATGTGTGCATTATATATGTATGTGGATTTGTGGGTGGGTGTGAATATACATGTGTCTGTGTGTAAGTATCTGTGTGTATGTATATATCTATATTTAAATATATCTGTGCTTAACTATAGCCTGCTTGGAGGAGGTAGGGGGAGGGATGAAAAGGGAAAAAAAAAAACAAAGTAAAAAAAAAAAAAAAAGTACATAGCAGAAAACAAAAGAACGACCTATAAGGAAGCAAAGAAAAGATGGAGAATAATGATTATAATTTCTTCTACTACTATATGTTCTTTCTTGAACTGGAAATTTATTGTTATATATTTTAAATCCTCCCTAATGTTCTGCTGTATACATGACAATGTTCTGTTTTGTTTTCCTCTTCTGACTTTCTTTTTCTTACACTGTTGTTTTTAAATAAATAAAAAACAAAACTTAAGGGGAAATTTGATATAATATATGGGAGAATGATAAGTAATAAGGACCAATTATAAGGAATTCAATAAAGTCAAATAATTTACTTCTTATATATAAAATAAGTTCTTTTATGACTATCATTTTCATTTGGGTAATTTGAAAGAAAGGCTTGGGTTGAGCTGAATATGATGGAGTGATTCTAAAAAAAAACACAAAAGTTTGTAGAGAGAGATTAAAAAAAGAGCAATTATCTCATATAAATGGGGCAAAAAATATAGAATTAAGGAGAAAGTGGATAGTGCTGAAACCTTATTCTCAGCAGGAATGGATTAAAGAGGGAACAATATTTATATGTGTTTTATATATACGTGTGTGTGTGTGTGTGTGTGTGTGTGTGTGTGTGTGTAAAAAGATCTTCTAAATTCAGAAAGAAATAAGGCTAGGGGATAGAGTTGGGGAGAGGATGAAAGAGGGATTCTTGGAAGGATGAATTCACCCATAAAATGAAAACAGATAATATATTAAAAATTTGAACTCAATAATATATGTTACTTTAAGGAAATGTAATAAAAATGAGAAGTACACACAGATTAAATAAAGATTAGGAATAGAATTTATTATGTAAAAAAAAAGAAGAGGTAGTAATCATATCTCAGACAAAGTTAAAGCTAAAATAGATTTGATCAAAAGAGAAAAATAGGAAAACTACACTGCATGTAAGACATATCAATTAATATTTCAGACTACTTAAAATAAGTATATAGTATAAAGTTGGAATATTGCTGTGGATAGGAAATGATGAGTTGATAGATTTAGAAAAATATTAAGATTTGGATTTATGAAAGAAGATGCGATATACATTCAGAGAAACAGAGAACAATGAGAAATAAGCATAGAATGGTTTTTACATACATGAACATATGTGTATGGTTATAGATATCTATGTATATATAGGTATAAATATATACCTATGTACACACGTGTGAATATATACATATATACATGTATACATATACACACATACACACACACACACATATATATATATATATATATATATATATATATATATATATATATAAACATACATATCTGTCACCATGCTAAATTATAGTTTTCAGAGGAGGGAGGGGGAAATAAAGTAAAAAAGTTCACAGTAACAAACAATGAAAACCTACAAGGATGCAAAGAAAAGATAGATCTGGACACAATGTGTTGTATTTATTGTATGTGTTTTTTTGCAATGGAAATTTATCACCCCTATATTTTGAATCCTTTTTTATGTTCTGCTATGCACATGGCAATGTTTTTTTTCTCTTTTTAAAATTTTATATTTGTTTAATATAAAATTTAAAGAAAAAATTTGTCACTGTATAAATATAGTATGCTAAAGGATATTGTTTACAAAATCTGTTTATTCTCTATTTATGTTTTCACTGAGGAAACTGTCCTCAAGTATCATTTTACTTCCTCATACATGGGTCATATAGACAGAGTTATAGGGTACAAATTTTGTAGTTTTACTGTATTGATGAAAATAGTTTATTATAGAAATATTGACAAAGCTATTTTTTTTCTGGGTTATCATTCTGGCTTTATCAGTGAATTCTCTTTGATGATCTAGTTTCATTGAGCTTCAAACTGGATGCAGACTGCTTTCATATTCTCCTGTTCATAATTGATTTGTTGGGCGAAGAATTATACTGGTGATACCGTTTATAATCTAATATGATCCTTTTCTGTAATATTTTGCAAAAGTTTATATTGTAAAAATAATATTATCTTAGCTTCAGTGTCTTTGCACTTAACAAGGAGGCTGCATGTTGTTACTGTTGTTTTTCACTCATAATTCCTTGGCTCTTTTGGCCTCTTTGCTCTGGAGATCGCTCTGTATTTATTAACTTTCTATAGGAAACACTAATAATTTATTTAAAAAAGCAGGAGTAGTAATCATATCTCAGACAAAATTAAAGCTAACATAGATTTGATCTATTGACTGATTATAGTCAATGTCTTTACCTTTACATATTTTCCATTTGGGGAACATGAATAACTTATTTGAATAATCAGGATGCATCATTCTTATTTCACACAATGTCTTATTTTTATTCTTTACATTTCACAGGTGATTTTACCCATCTAATTTGCTATTGATTTAATTCACCAATTGTGAACAAATGGTTAGTTGATTTTTTAAAATGACATCTAAATTTGAGTATCAGTTGTTTCCATTCTCTTAGGATATATAAATTTATTTTTATGATGCTCTCTGCTGCTTACTGTATTCAGTGCCTTCCAATTTTTTTATTGGCAAATTATCTTACTTAAATAAAGCATTCGACTTTCAAGTAGTTTGCACACCTTTGGACTTTTGTGGTTCTAAAATTTGAATCAAATTTCAATATATTTTCACTATTCTCTTATATTCATTTAGCATAGTCACTAATTATCCATATGTATTGACTTGATAGAGAAATTCTACAAAGAAAATTGTGATATCCTCTATATCTCATCATTTTCTTCAATGGATACTTGTGTATGAGCTATTTTTACTTTTATTTCAATCAATCAACAAACATATATAAAGCACTTAATATGTATCAAACATTGAACCAAGCTTTGGTATCCCTTCCTCACCAAGGCAAAAACAGTTCCTGTGTATCCTCAGGGAACTCGCCTCTAACAGAAGACAATGTGCAAAAAAATTGTGTATAAACATGTATGTTTATATTTGTATATATATATATGTGTATATATATATGTATATATATATACACACATATGTTTGTATGTAATTTATTAATAGGAAAGATAGAAGAAAAAAGAGTTTGAGGGAAAGATCTATTCTAATGATATTTTGCTCCAACTCATTATGAGCTCTGCAAAACTAGATGATAAAGTATTCAATGAAACATTCACATACAAAAAACAACATGAAATATAACGGATTATTGAATTCTACTCTAAGAAAATTTTGTGCATGACAAAACCAAACTTGTCTTATAGGATTATTCAAAGAGCTGCTAAGAACCATTCTTCCATTTACCTGGCACTACATCATATCTTGTGACTCACTTATTCCAAGGATGTATGTTTCAGTTCCTCCCAGTAGCATGCAACCTTGTTTGTCGTTGATCTTGAATTTTAGAGAGGAGGAATATCTAAATTAATATTTATTATTAGACAAAAAATAACTACCCCCACTTTGCCACTCTATGACTAAGAGTGTAAACATGAGAGGAGTTATGTAGGACTGAAGGCTAGTGCATATTTCCTTAATGGGTTGTCCTGGCCAAAGAATTCATCACCCACTAGCCAACATGCTGGTGATCAGCCTCTCCCTACTTCACTAAAGCTTTTCTAACTTATGGAATCCTCAAAATTTATACTCTCTGAGGTAGTCTTTAGGAGCCTCTGACCACTTCCATATCATGATGAAATATAAAGGTGAGATTTTTGTGAATTACAACATATGTAATATGAAATATAATTTTCAAACTCATTTAATTGGCTACACTCTGCCCCTAGTTTCTTTTCTTGGGCCTAAGTTTCAGCAAAGTAAGCCTCTGATGATCCATGCTATAGATGATCTATTTCACATATTTTCCACAAATTCTAGTATGCTCTTTCTAGGTTCCAAGATACTCCTGAATTATTTTTCCATTCTATCAACCAGTGTTTGCCCATTAAATGCAAACTACTTTCAATATTGGGCAAAAAATATTTCAAGTATGAAATGTATTATAAAATATAATCAAAGAAATGCCTGAGTAAAATAGATTTTTTAAAAAGATTCTTTTTCATTCTACTACCTTACCCCAGATTGATAAATAATTATTGTACTTTCTTTCCAGTTAGAAGCTGAGCACCTGGAAAGAGAGGAGAAAATTTTTGGATTTGAAGGAAATGTGAACCAAGTAGATGAGAGAATACTTTATACACAGAACATTACACACAGTAGATCTTTTATTGAACTGAAGTGAAAGTGACAATGGGATAAAATATTTAATATTAAAAGTATATGCACTTATTTTCTGTTTATTAAATATTAATGTACTCATGAAATGTCACTATGCATATTCCCCTCTATTTTTTGTCTGTCTCATTGTATTATACTGACTTCTAGAGGACTTTTAAGTTCTTTAACAATATAACACTATGAGCAGATAGGTAATTTTTATAATATAGATAAACTTTTTTTGCTTGCATTTCTATAATTTTTTAACAATGAAAGAACAGAAAATGTTGTGGGGTTCTATTAAAAATGAAGGAAAACAATAAAGTTTCTTTTTTTCTTTTTCAGGGTTATCTGGTCTTTCCATTTCTTTTTGGATGATTATATAGCACACAATCTTAATGGAAACTTGACAAGACCCATTTATTGTATCCAGATGCTGTGATGTAGTTATTTCTGAAAATGTAGAGAAATTCAAGCCTAACAAAAAGCATCTTTATATGGTGATAAAGAATGGTTTCTTTAAGATGTTCATGGTCAGAGAAATGTTAAGTATGTGGTTCAAATAGCTGGGTGGGCAAAGCAAGTGGAAATATAACTTCTAAGGAAACATTAAGAAATGTGCTTCTGAAAATATTTTCAGTCCAAAGTGTTCAGTGTGAACTTGTGGTCTAACATGGACAGAGTGCGGGAATGTGGTCTGTTGGATTGTAATGGATTTGTGGGTTTTCTTGGGCAGAAGTACATTTGAAATTCTATGCCTTAAGTTTAATGTAACTCTGCTCCAGCAGCATTTATTTGCATAGTTCATACTACTTAAACTTATGGTTGTTTATATTTTTTATAAGCATTTTTCAGTCTAATTCTCTAATTTCAGTCTTACAAGGCCTAAAAAATATTCCCTCAGAATGCCATTATGACTGAGAGGGAGAAGGTGATGAATTTTTGAACTTGGTTTAATCACCAAGGCCTCATGGGCCTCATCTTACCTTGTTTAAAAAATTTCATTATATTATTCCCATGTGTTAGTCTTATTCCTGTAGAGTCTAGTATAAATTTCTTAAGGGTAGGAATCCTGTCCTCTATAGGTTTATGCTGGTATAATAAAAGTCCATGTGATCTATTTTCTATTAAGACATAAAAGTTATCAGATATTGATTCATAGGTATTTAAGGATCCTTCTTCACTTGGCAAAAAATGTTCATAGAAATAGTGCATTCTTTTTGTTGTTTGTTTGTTTTATTTAATATTTTTCCCTAGTTACATTTAAAACAATTTGTTTTTACATTTGTTATAAAATTTTTTAAGTTCTAGGTTTTCTCTTTTATACCCCCCCACAATTAAGAAATCACTTGTGAAGCTGTGCAAAACATTTTCCATAAAAGTGAAATTGTGGGGGAAAAAAATTCTCACCCTAATGAAAATAAAAGCCCTCAAGAAAAATTAAGTTGAAATAGAGACCGAGATAGAGAATGAATATGCATATCTGTACTCAGACAATTCCTTCTGTGGGTATGAGTAGGCTTTTTTATCATAAGTCCTTCAGAGCAGTCCTGGAGTCCTAGATGATTGTACTACCAAGAATAGCAAAGTCATCCACAGCTGATCATTCTGGAACATTGCTATTACTATTCATAGAAGATTTTCCAGATTTTTTTTTTCTTCCTGAAACATCCTGCTCATCATTTCGCATAGAACAATAATATTCCATCATGAACACACACCCCACAATTTATTGAGCCATTACTCAATTGAGCATTCCCTCAATTTTTTTTTTTTGCCCTGAGAAGATCTCTTCTGTGAATATTTTTTGTACATATAGGTCATTTCTTTCTTTCTTTTTTTTTTCTTTTGTTATTCATGCCAAGTAGTGGTGGTGTTAGGTCAAAGGATATGCATGAATTTATAGCCCTTTGGGCACAAATTACATCTTTTGTTCATTTATCAATTGGGTCATGGTTTTTCTTTTTTATAAAGTTGACTCAGTTCCCTTTATATTTGACAAATTAGGCCTTATCAGAGAAACCTGCTTTGAAATTCTTTTTACAATTACTATTGCTAACTCTATTTCCCTATTTATTTTCTCCTTTCATCCAGTCTCTTCTCAAAAGTGTTTGGATACTGACTACTCCGTCCTGCAATATGCCTTTTCTTTTATCACCCTTCCCCTTTTCCATATCCTATTTTCCTTCTATTTCTTACAGTCTAAGATAGATTTCTATACCTCTATTAAGTATGTATGTTATTTCCTCTTTGAGCCAGTTTTGATGAGAGTAAGGTTAATTTTTTCATCCTCTCCTTTCCCCTTCTTCCCCTCTAATGGAAAAGCTTGCTCTTGCCTCTTTTTAAAATGATAGATAATTGGCACCATTTTACTTCTTCCTTCTCTTTCATATCTATCTATCTATATATCTATTATAGATGTATAACATATATGTACTCCTAGCTGCCATAATAATGAGAAAGTCTAATGTATTCCCATGTAGGGTTGTAAACAGATAAATCTAAGTTCCTCCTTACACTTCTCCAGACTCCTATATTTGAAAATCAAAATTTCCATTCAGCTCTGATCTTTTCATCACAAATATTTGAAAATCCTCTGAAATAGTGTATTTTTTTTTGTGTGTAACTAATTTTTTTACTATAGCTTTTTATTTACAAGATATATGCATGGGTAATTTTTCAGCATTGACAATTGCAAAACCCTTTGTTCCAATTTTTCCTTTCCTTCCCCACACCCCCTCCCCTAGGTGACAGATTGACCAATACATGTTAAACATGTTAAAACATAAGTTAAATGCAATATATGTATACATGTCCATACAGTTGAAATAATGTATTCTTAATGCAAGGAACCTAGGATTTGGTCCAGGCACATGACCTCAGCAGTGAGGAAATACCATCAATGCACTTGGAAAGTAGTCTAATCTGTAGTATTAAAGAGCTGACTATATCAATGAGTACTTATCAGTAAGTGATTTGTCCAGGGTCACACTTACTTGGTATTAAAGCCTCAAGTCTTTCTGATTCCAAGTTCAACCTACTCTCTACTATGTGGTATACTGTCTCTCAAACATGATTGATTACACTTGTCCCTTGCCCCCACATGAATTATTTTTAACATTTAAGGGAAATATTTATAGGTAATACATGTTTCCATTCAGTATTACCATTCTCTTTAGTCAAAATTATCTAATTAGCCCTTAAAAAGTTTAATTTTTTACTACCTTTATTGTTCATTTAGATGCATTTCCGTAAAGGAGCTTCATAAACTTAGAAAAGAGATTAAGAGATATCTCTTCCAGCTAGAGTTTATACAAAGCCCCAAGATTCACAGACACATAGTTAAACTATTAATGTTTGTACTAGAAGTAAAGTGAGGAAGTATGATTATCCTTTCTGTCCTCCATTTTCAAGAGTTCCTTTATAATTTCTTTTTTAAGGGCTCTGGGGTAAGAAAGGGGAGGTAGAATTGTAGAAAATCTTATTTTTTTATTTCTCTAGTCCTACTTTCTCATTTTACAGATGAAGAAACTGGGGCTCAGAGACATAAAATGTCCAGGATCAGGAAGCAAGTATCATAGTGGTATTTGACTCCATCCAGAACTCTTTTAGGGTACCACAATGCCTCACAAAAGAAAGAACACTCAACACCTCATTACCTCTCCCCTCATCCAAATCCTCTATAATTTCCAAGGTTCAACTCTAGCTCCATCCCCATGAAGCCTTCTCCAAGAACTTGGCCTTCAATTGTGTGATCTAACATTAGTCACTTCACTTTTCTGTGTATCCTCATTTGTAAAAATGGGAATTGGGGCCAAAGCCAAGAATTCTTAATCTGAAGTATATTAACAAACTTGTTTTTTGAAAAATATTTGAAAAATATCCATATTTTTATATAGTTATTTCCCTTGTAATCCTAAGTATTTTATTTTATGCATTTAAAAGCATCATTTTGAGTTCATAGGCTTCATTAGACTTCCAGAAGGGTCCAGGACACACAAAAAAGCTTCAGAATCCTTGCCTGGCCTAAGTAATTTCTAAACTATCTCCTAGTTCTAATATTCCAGTACATCCTATGATCTGTGATTTATTCTAGTTTACATAAATCTCTTACTTCACTGAATCCTTAATACACAGAGTCAGGACTACACATTTAGCATTCAGTTGTCCTCTGATTGTTTTGGTTGACATAAACCTTTAAGACTGAGACATTTATTGTACATTTGGATTTCTCACAGTTCTAGCATAGTTCTAGGTATACAATAGAGGCTCAATAAATATGGGTTTGTTTTTACTTTTTAGTGGATGGCTGCTATGATTAAGTGAAGCACAGCAGGGCTCATATCATGTCCATAAACCTTTTTTTTCCCCATAGCACTGAACATTATAATGGAATTTCAGCATGGATTTGAAATGAACCACTTGAATCAAAGTTACAGGTTTCTACTTTTTTTGAGAGAGAAATTGATGTTGTGGAGTAAGATAAGTATTACTTTGTGAACTCTCTACTCTAGGTATGCATATATGAGATACAGAGGGCTCAAAAGCAGCTACAATCTAAATTCAATGCACTGAAAATAAGACACTTTAACATGATACACTAAAGAGTGAAATTAAAAAGTATTCATCAAACTGTAGAGTAGGATGTGAAATGAAGTCATTGTAACATTACACGAAGTATCAGAGTCAGACTACTGTGAAAGTCTGTTGAAATAACAGGGAGAGAAAGGAGTCGATTGATTCACACAGGTAAAATAGTGAAACTTGACCCATGACTTAGGTACTCCATTTCAATCCAATTCAATTCAAAATAAGTGGGCTCAGGATTTAGAACAGAAGTTTTGATGACCTTTAAATAATGGCATAATTTAGCTTTATATCCCAAAGATAAAATCAATACACTATATCATATAATTAAGGATTATATTCATATTAAGATTCAATTTCAGTTATTAAAATGTACTACATTTGTACAAATGTATTTCAATCCACAGATACTATGTTTGTATATGTTTCATATATATTTTCATATATGTTTGTATATATCCATACGTGTTATTTCTTTGAGTTTCTATGGGGGGAAAATAGCATAAATGAGCTAGGGTACTGCTCTTTTTTTGTAGTTAGATCACTATTAAGGATATAGGTATCTTTCCTTAATAGGATTTGATTTGGTGATTCCTCCTGCTATGAATTCAAATGAAAAGAAATTAGATTATCAGAGAGAATATACTTAACATGAAATTCTGACTTGATGACCACAAATTTAACTTAACCCAATGTTAATGGGAAAATTATTTTAAGCAACAAAGAAAATAAAATAAGAGGGCAGCTATTCTACTCTTATTGCACTTTTCTTTCAACCAAATCTATGGAATTATGCTTATTATTCCTTCAAATTACAACTAGTACCATTAAGAAAGTAAGAAAAAACATGGGAGAGATGTTAGGGGTCAGGAAGAAAGTTTTTAAAAAGCTTTCTTCTTACCTTGACTGGCATGGATGTAAATTGCATCTCCGGACCTGAGGTTCTGGGCGGCTCACATGCTGACAGTCACTGTCATTCACCAGAGTCATGGTCTTATTAATAATTTTAGTGCAAGACACAATGGTTTTGCGTTCTCCTAAGAAAAAAAATCAATATAAATTATAAACTTAAGTTGGTTAGGTAAAGACAATATGTGAAATCCATTAATATTTAGAGAAGAATATTTATTTTTCCACTTAATCTTCAAAATTTCATTTAATTTTTGATTAAAATGAATTTTATTACATTGGAGGTTTTAAAAAAAATTTTTGTTAATGTCATATAGTAGATAAGATATAGTAATACAATGTATACAAGATAAATGAATGAAGCCAAATTTTACATGGTATATTAAATTTGTGAAAATGCTTTGAATAAATTATACCATGATTACTTCTGATGGATGTGGCTCTTTTCAACAATGAGATGATTCAGGACAGTTCTAATGGTCTTGTGATGAAAAGAACCATCTGCATGCAGAGAGAAGATTATGGGAACCAAGTGTAGATTACAACATAGTATTTTCACTCTTTTTGTTGTTGTTTGCTTGCATTTTTTTTTCTCATTTTTCCCATTTTGATCTGATTTTTCTTATATAGCATGACAATTATGGAAAAATGTATAGAAGAACTGCACATATTAACATATATTGTATTACTTGTTGTCTAGGGGAGGAGGTAAAGGGAAGGGAGTGAAAATTTTAGAACATAAGATTTTGTAAGGGTGAATGTTGAAAATTATCCATGCATAAGTTTTGAAAATAATAAGTTTTAATAATAAAAGAAAATGCCTTGAGTAACTGCAATACTTGACTATTGCAGAATATTCATGTTCTTTTCTTAGTTGTTTCACTAACTTGGCATTTTTCCTCTTAATTGTTATATATTTTCTATGAAGTAGAGAGTAATGGCACTTTCTTATATAACAATGAACTGCAAGGTTTCCCAATTATCTTTTGTACAATGCTCAAACTGGAATACCATGCAGCCAATCATAACTCAAGCATGAAAAAATTATCAAAAGGACAAGAACATAGATACCTATTCATTTAACACTACCTATATACAAACTGATGATGAAAGCTCAAAATATGCAATTATTTTAAGTAATGATCACAGGATCACAGATGATTTTCTAAAAAACTCTCATTTTACATTCAAGAAAAGTCAAATCAATTTGACCCAAATCACAAAACATATCAGCAATAGAGATAGAACTGAATTCCTGATTTCCTTATTTGGTCCTTTTTGTACCATGCTTTATGAAAATAAGCCATGAAAACCATGAAGACTACATATACATACAATTCAGTTGTTAGCTTAGGGGAAGGTCACTTATATTAATAGTTAATCTTTATCCATTTCATACCAGCTCCAAAATATATAGTCTTAAGTCCAAATACAGTTATTATGGGCAATAATCTGAAGAAGCAGGGACTGGGAAGCAAAGTCACCTAGTTGCATGCTATCCATTCCCTAGGTAAACAATACATTAGGAGCTTATACAGAGTTATAGAGGTAGAGAGGTTCTAGTAATCATGTAAGAATTGATTCCTCTATGAAGATTCTAGAAGAACTGTCCAGAGAGCTATTTCAGTATGAGAGCTATGAATTCTCCTTAGTTTTAGAAAGGTAGGGAGGATGCTGGCACTTTTCCTGTTCAATGGAGCTGTTCCCTTCAGTGAAAATCAGTGATTGAACTAAGATAAGCTGGTAACAAATTTGAAATTGATTGAGAAAGGAGAAGCGTAATAAGAGCCAGGAGAAAGGGAGAAAATATCACTAGGATATTGCTTCCTCTCTTCAACTTTAATGAGCAGTGTGATTAAATGGTGTCCAAAAATTCCATTATTTAAAAAAAAATTGTCCTTAATGTGGAATCTTATCATTTTGAGTTATGTTAATAGTAATAACAACTAGCATTTATATAGTACCTTAAGGTTTACAAAGAGTTTTACAAATATCTCATTTCATCCTCATAACAATCCTGGGAGATAGATGCTAATACTCCCATTTTATGGATGAGAAAACTAAAATAAACAGAGGTTAAGTGATCTTCTTTGTGACCTAGTTTAAATTTTTAAGAAAACATTTTAAGTGTGTGAATCTGGATTTGAGCTCAGGTCTTGATTTTACATTCAATGCTCTATTCATTGAACCATCCAGCTACTATTAGGAAGCCCAACACTCCTAGCCTGGTTAAAGGGAAATAGGGCTATCAATTATTCATACCATAGGTAGACACATTAATTTTTCTAATGCTGTTTTTCCTAATATTGTTGTCTTCTGTTTGGAGTAGAAAATTGCTGGGGTTCTTATTGTTTTGTCCTTCATTCTCAAAGAGGACCATAACATCAGGGAAGTGATGTTGTGACATGCGAGTAAGTTGGATTTAAGTGAGGAAAGGCTGTGCAAGATCACCTTACTTTCCCCTACAGAACTATCTGGGTCCAGTGGCAAGATATAGATCAAGCTGAGTGAATCTGTTTTTCTAGTACCAGGACACAGGTCTCCATATCTATTCTGTGCTATTTTCCCACACTGTGCTTGCCAGAAATTCCACCAATTAGAAATATTGCTGGTTAAAAAACATTCTGGGAAAGGTGAAGATATTATCCAAAATTGCAATTCTTACTATATAGGATCTTAGGCAAATCATTTATTTAACCTCTGGGTGGTTGGTGTAAAATGGGTTGGAATAAAAAGTTACAATAGTTAAGATTTACATAGTGACTGAAGATTTATAAAATGTTTTCTTCAAAACCAAAGTGAAATATTATTTTTTTTTCCATTTCAAGGGTGGAGAAACTGAGGCATAGAGAGATTAAGTACTTCAATGATCTCTGATGATTTCAATTCTATGACCTATATTGAACTGAATCAATATGTCACAGAGCTCAAATTTAGTAAGGAAAAAAAAGGATTTTTAAAGAGAGGAGAAAAATGTATTGAAAACTTATTTCAGCATACAGAGCACTAGGAGATTTGTGATTCCCTGGTGAGAAACTTTAGTACTCAAAGGAGAATTAAAGGCAAAGGCACTTGAAGGTGAAGAGAAGAAAGGCTCCAGGAACCATGAAACAAGAAAGAAAAGGAAATGGGGAAGAACCTAAGACAAATCTCTTCTATTTTGTAATCTTGCTATTGGTTAGCCATTATTATTTTCTGCATATCTCTTCAGAGGGGAAAAGGTCCCTTTCCTCTTAACCTTCTCCATGGCCTATTTTTACTGCTCCTATCCCTCATTGCCCTACCATGATGGGAGGGTAGAGGACAAGGGAGAAGAGAGACTAGTTGTCCAGCACTAAAATGAGAACTTGTCACCTTATTTGGTAGAATTTTTTGTGACAGCATAAAACATAGGTTTTCCTACAGGATTCTATGCCATGTATAAATTTATACATTAGAGATAACTATGTATTCTAGCAAGGTTCAAATATTTAACCTTCATGAATCCCTTAGAACCTGGATTAATAACTAATGGTAACAACTATTTATAGAATGTTTTAAAGTTAGCCAAGTATTTTATATTTTTTAGCTCATTTGAGCCTCAGAACAATCCTTTGGGGTAGGAACTACAGATACACTTGAGGAAACAAACTTATAGAGGACTAAGTTCAGCATTATAGACACCTTATTGTGAAAAAAATGCTGTCAATGACATCTACTAGCTGGGTAGCTAAGGCTGGGCATATCACACTTGATAACTTCTTATTATAGATCTTATTAACTGTCTTAGTGGAAGAGATTCTTCTACTTTGGTCTTTGCAATGGTACTTGATAGAATCTAGTTTGAACTATATCTAGTAGGAGAAAGTTTTTAAGTCCTAACAATAAATAATGGAATGTGGCAACAACATAAAACAATTCTACATATGTTGGCTGTCTAACAAGCTCAATCTATTCCTCTTGAACATTCAAATCCTTTCTGCCTTTTCATGGAAGTTACTGTAGATAAAAAGTTTTCTTTATGACTTATAGGTAGTACTGGAGAGGCAGGATAGGTAGCTAAAATATAAGGTGCCTGCAAAGTCTTGATTTGGTTTTGAGTTTTAACATGTTAAAACCATTGGGACCATATACAGAATGGAAACCTAAATATGCCTTTCCAAAGCTAAAATAATTTAAAAATTAAAACTTCAATCTTTAAAACGATCCCTTAGGAGATTAGAAGATTATTAGATTTATAGCAGAGACTGGAGAAAATATTATTTAGTTGGAAAAAAAGAAAAAAATTCAGTTTTGTTTAGCTAAGATAAAACTTTTGAGAAATATAATACACAATAAAAATACCTAATAATTTTTCTCAAATTAAAGGAAAAAAATTATAAATGGGAGACCAAGAACAAGTAACTTGAATCTTCTGACTAAAAGAGTAGAGTGAAGTCTAGGCCATGAATTTAAAACAGCCTTCATTTGTACATAAAATTTCCCATTTTATGTACTGGGCCAGAGGCAATTTCTTTTAAACATAGCAACACACTCAGGATTAACCACTGGCAAAAATGAAGAATAAGTTTCTTTTTTTTTTTTTTTTTTTTTTTTTTTTTTTTTTTCTGAGGTAATTGGGGTTAAGTGACTTGCCCAGGGTCACACAGCTAGGAAGTGTTAAGTGTTTGAGATCACATTTGAACCCATCCTCCTGACTTCAGGGCTCTATCCATTGCACCACCTAGCTGCCCCAAGAATAAATTTCTTTTCTGTATTCCCAAATGTCCTTTTGGTACTTTCTTCCTTATTCCTTTTCATGTCCAAATGCTTACCCTCAAATTAGTCTCTCAATGCCTAGGACAAAGGCTTGCTGTGGTTACCCTACCTTATGAGGGAATGCTGTAGTCACCTTTAGGAAACAAAAAACAAACAAACAAACAAAACATATCTTATACTCATTCTATGAGATCTTTGATATGCTCTCGTTCTGAAGAGCTGAATGAATAATGGGTGAAAAAGCAGTGTAAGGTTCAGAATATCCTAGGTGATTCACTTATATCTGGGTCTCAGTTTACTGCTCTGTAAAATGTGTAGATTCTATCAGATAGTCTTTAGGGTCTTTTCAACCTCTAAATTCCATCGTTCTGTGATTTCTCTCAGATAATGATGGTACTTCAATAGCTTCTTTGAAGGCCTAAGCTAAAAGGCATTCTTTTCCCTATGAAATAATAACTAAATGAAAATTTCAGATATTATGGTTAAGTTGCAGAGGTCTTTGCAGGAAGGAATGCTTTCTGGCACCCCTCAGATAACGTCATATAGGTGACTTGAACACCGTCATATGAAACTTACCCTTTGCATAGTCATGACTGGCCAATTCAGCAAACCAATTATATTTCAAGAACTGTGTAAAAAAGGTCTACAGCCACTGGCAAAAACTAAAATTGGGTGATGATGACCTGATGAAGTATTTCTGTTAGAATATCTGCCAAGGGATCTTTTAAGTAGTGATTTTCAGACTTGCTTCTGATCATTTTTATAGTCGGTGAAAAATGATTCAATTTCCATGGAAATTTAGGTTTCCATAGCATAGCCTTCCCCATAGCATTTGTACTCTGGCAGCTTTTTTCATTGCACTCACTGTTTTTCCCCTCCTTCCCTTTGCAAAACCTAAAGCCAAACAATCATAGCCATTTCCCATCAGCTTACCTCCGCCACACTGCACACTGCATCCTTCCCAACCGCTATGAGTCCAGATGTATAAAGAATCCTGTAGCTTTTCAGGTTCACTTTGAATTTCTGCAGTATAGTTTACAGGAACGGTATATTCATAATGAATCCCATAATTTTGATCATGAAATAGTAAAACCTAGATCATCAGCAAAAGAAAAGTCCATTGTGATGTACATTCAGTCCACAGACTGCTTAATGTTTAAACCATGCAACACCATTTTTGATTATCCAACCAGTAATTCTTTGATGGACTAAATAAGAGGAAAATTCACTATTTTAGTCCAGAATTCCTCAGCAAGAATACTCATATATTTGGTAGCAAAAGCAAATCTACTAGCACCTTGGGATAGCAAGACAACTTTTAAACTTCTCCACTGCTGAACTGAAGCCACTCCAAATTTTTTTCCTGGCATCCCCACACTTATTAAGGTACTTAATCACCATCATGGATTTCCATTATTTTCAGCTGGAGAGGGTGATATATGTTAATAGGATTGTTCAGCTAAAAATCTTTCAGCCTTAATTACCTACTAATAGATAGTCAGCCAAACCTGAGTTAAGTAATTGGCCATTTCACCTGTGAAACTGATTTTATAGACTGAAAAAAATGCAACTGATTTTTAACTGTGCAGGTATTGCTAAAGTTGGAATTTTTACTTCTTATAAAATAAGAATTTCCAAGTAAAGGATTTCTATATAATTTCTATAATGTCATATAACCCATTATTCTGCTCTTGTATTGTCCTAAAAAAGGCTTTGGATCTCACATAGAACTTTGCTTGGACCTTCCCAAAGCATTTAAATTTTGTATTATCATTTTTTGGTCATGTGTTTTCAAATGGCATATTCTCTTATTAAACTAAATAAACTTCATGAGGGCAGGATTATATCTTAATTCAATTTTATATCTCTTCCTAATGACTTAACATAGTGTCTTATACAAGTTGATGTTCAATAAATATTCAGTGAAATTGTTGATATCTACTATATTCTGTTAGTGGAAGATAGCCAAAGTGTTGTACCAAAAAATCACCACAGAACCCTTGTAACAAATTGGCTTGAGTGAGCCATAAAACCAGCCTTACTGACCTTCACTATTAGACTGGGAAAGATGTGCTTTAAATATTTCCTTTATACTCTATATTCCAGGGATGCAATTTTACCAATGGAACATGTTTATCAATGGAGTGTTTTAGATAAACTTATATTTAAGTTGCTTTAACTTCATTTTCTCATTGAAGGGCTCACATGAACATTTTGAAGGAGAGTTTGAATGCAGCTGAATCTGTTACAGATCTGTTTTCCAGAATAATCAACATGAAAAGTTTGTTCATTTTCTTCAATAAGTAATGAAAGGAAACAGATATTTCACCTCTTTATATCTGAATTACCTTTGTATAAAATAGCATTTATTGTGGAAAGTATAAAGCAACGTGGTTAAGAAGGGGATGTCTTTTCTCTAAGTTTGGAAGGATTATTCAATTTTCTAAAGCCAGGCAGTTATTAATCTCACTTTAAAGCTGGGAGGTCTATGACTACATGCCCAGCATTGGATAACAGCAGAGACTACTAAAGCCCACCCTGATTTTATTTAAGGCAATCAAGGTGTTAGCAATGTGTTGTATTAGACAAAGGAATTCAGCAGGTCCAAGATATCACCCAACTTGGGAAGTGCTTGGCTTGTTGCAGACTACTGGGGGAGGTGTAGTGCAAAAATAACTAACTAAACATCCATTTATCCAAGAAATATACTTTTAGTAATGCAGTTGGAGAAATGCCTTAAGCATTTTAAAACTACTCCTTAAAAGAGATCTTTATTATCTCAGTATGAACATTAGACCAGTGAATCAAGAGTCCATATGAAACCAATTTTATGCAATTTTGTAGCCACGTATAATTTTTTTTGTGTATATAATTGGTTTCAAATGCAGGTCACCAAGGCTTCCCGGATGCTTCTGGCTCTCTTAATACAGGGTACTCCCTTAATGTTAGGATAAGTTTTCTATTTGGGGGGAGAGAGTTATCATCCCCTTCATTCTTATATATATAAATATTTTAAAAAACATCCAATTTCAAGAAAAAAAAGATTAATGCTAAATTTAGAGGAAGAGTTTTAACTATACAAAATGTTTTGAATGAGTTTTTTATTACTGTCCAAGTTAATTCAGGCTGCCTGTTTTCTTTGAGGAATTCACCTAGATACTTTATGAAATAAAGTAGAAAAGGGAGAATTCACCCACATTATTGCTATTTGCTAGAATAAGTAAATTCATGTGAATTGTTGATGATTATTAGTAGGATGTTTATTGTTGTCTTTGTGTCTTCTTTTAGACATTCTTGATAACTGATTTAGAAAAAAGGAACCAATTTCTTAAGAAAGAAGCTGCTTGTTAGACCACAATGCAAAATAACCTTGTGGCTGAAAAGTATCTGAGGCAAAAAAGAAAAAAAATTGAGGTCATAAGACTTCAGCTTATGCATAGGAGTGGGTTTGAAGGAACAAGTAGGCCATGAATTATGTCAGCAATATTTCTGAGCAACTGACTATGGTCAATGAAGTTATATCTAAAACCAAACCTCAATAAAGACATAGTAGGAAAGGAAAAAAAATTAAAAGAATAACAAATCAATTTATAGTTTAAAAGCCCTCATGATTTTCTTTCTGTAGTTGAAGTTAAAACTGTGTCTTAGAAGAACACTTGAATAATAGTGTCTAAGTAATCCACTATATTATATTTAGTGCTAAGAGACCATCCTCCTGGAGTAAAATTAGCTGAATAATATACACAGGCATACACACACACACACACACACACACACACACACACACACACACACATTGAGTCTTTTATCAGATTTAAATATGACAAATGTAAGGGGAAAAACACTATAATGGAATAGTTTTGTGTATGCAATAAAAAAAAAAAAGGATAGAAGGCAGCTTAATTGAGAAACCCTATTAAGAACATGAGTCAAATTCTTTGATAAGATCATTTAAACTTTAATGTTTCTTTCTCCAAATGCACAAAAATTTAGAATTACAGGATAAAGACTTCTGTGATAAAATACAAGCACTATTCTTCATATTTACTGAGACGTAATGACTGAATTATACTGGTGCAAGTTAGCCATAAGGACTTGCCCAGTATAACAATCATTAGATATCAACACAATATACTGAGGAAAATGATTCCCTTATCTGAGCAGGAGTGGGAAGGAAGAAGCATCTTAAAAAAAAAATCATCATTTATTGTGGATAAAAATGTGCTCTCACTGTGGAGAATCAGGTATTCGTTTGATATTACTTCAAATATTATTACACCACTATTTCCACTTAAAATGAGAAAAACAATAGCCTTTACAAACAGCATGAGTTGCTCAAGACAACTAGGGAATGAACAATATATAATTATTCTTTATGCGACCTAAATCTTAATGCTATTTGGATGGGAAAATGCAACTTTTCATGTTTAAAAAAGGTAGTTTTCAACATGAATTAATTTATAGTAAGAATCTATAATCATAATCATATAAGACAAAAATGTATAATTTAAAGCATATTCTCTTTCTTTATTCATTCAGTTTTCAATAGTTGCTACATTGATAATCACTCCTGAATAGGAAGTTTCCTTTAAAGATGATGAAAATGCTTTTAAAGAAGAGATATACACTTGGCTTTAGAAAGGGAGGAGAATCCTATGACCTATGTTTTAGTGTCTTGCATAGAGGAGATTAAAGGCAATTATGAAATTTGTCTGAGCATCCAATATCACTTCCTTACCCTTGTAAAACATCAAGGAAAATCTTTTTATTCCAGGTCATAATGAATGGAATAAACTGTTAAGACATCTTACCTCCTCCCTCTCTATCCCCTTGGACCACATTACTTTTGAGAAATATAAAAAAGAATATGAAGTTACCATCAGATGCAGTGGTATTTTAGTTGGTCCCTTGGCAGATATTTTCTCCCACAGACCCCTTCTGACATAGCGGACAGTAGTGCCTGCGATCTGAAATTCACCAGGAAGTTCAATCTTCCAGTCACTATTTATGGATTTCTTACTGGAGTCTCTGAGAGCTAGAAAGAAAATTCAAGACCACCCAATCAAATTAAAATAGAAATTCTTCCCTTGAAATGTACAAAACTAAGAGGCATCTTTCTTTTGATAAGGATACTCCATGAAATCTCTTCAAAGAGGAAAATAATACACTGGTGTAGAAGGAAAAAAGGCAAATCTTTATGAGAAACATGATTATAAAGCAAGAATGAGATTAATGAGATTCAAGGTTAAAATTAATTCCATCAATAAGCATTTCTTAAGCACCTGCTATATGCCAGGCACCATGCTAAGTACTTGGCACTGGTCACATAGAAAAAAAAAGAGACAAAAGGCAATCCCAGACCTAAAGGAGTTCACAATCTAATGGAAAAAGATAACAAACAAATTAATGTATACAACAAGCTACATAAGGGATAAACAGGAAATAATTTAAAAAGGTAAAGCATTAGAATTAAGAGGACTTAAGAAAAGCTTCCTTTGGAAGATGGATTTTTAGTGGGGACATGAAAGAACACTAAGAAGCTAGGAGGCAGAGATAGAGACAACAGTCCAAGTACAGGGGACAGTCAGAGAAAATGCTGGAGCTGAGAGATAGAGGGCCAGCCAGGAGGCTGGTATCCCTGGACTGAACAGAATGTTGTGAGGAGTAAGGGATGAGAAGACTGGGGAGTTGGGTTTGAATGTTTAGGCCAAATAGGGAATTTTTATATTTGATCCTGGAAGCAATAGGGAGCCATTGATGATTATTGAGTGGGAGTGAGGGGTGATCCAGTCAGACCTGTGCTTTAGGAAAAGCATTTTGGTATCTGCATGGAGGATGGATTGGAGTGAGAAGACTTGAAAAGACAGCCCTCCTACTCCCAGACCTTAAATTGGCTATTTCAACAGTCCGAGTGTGAGATGATGGCCTGCACAAGGGTGGTAACAGTATCAGAGGGGAGAAGGGGGAATATTCAAGAGATGTTGCAAAAATGAAAATAGAACTAGCCAATAAATTAGATATGGAAAGGGGGATAAGCAAGAGTGACATTTGGAGGATGACACCTAGATTGTGAATCTGATGGGCTTAGAGGATGGTGTGAGAGGAACAAGAAAGTATGGAGGCAGGGAGGGTTTAGGAGGGAAGAGAATGAGTTCAGTTCTGGACATGCATAGTCTTTAGTCTGTAGAGAATGGACAAGCATACATTTTAGGGGAAAAATGTACTGGTTGCTCGATCATTAGCTGGATTTCTTTTTTCAAAATCCCACATAAGATAGAAACTTTACTTCAGATTATGAAAATAAAATATCCTAACCACATTCTCTTGAATTTAATGGCATTATTTTGTTAGGTGAGGCAGCTAGGTGTCTCAGTGGATAGAGTGTTGGACTCAGAATCTGAAAGATGGGAGTTCAGCTCCAGACTCAGATGCTTTAACCTATAGTTGGTTGTCTCAATCCACTGAAGAAGGAAATGGCAAATCACTCCAGTGTCTTTGCCAAGAAAAACCCATTGACAGTATTGGTATACCATGGTCCTCAGGGTCACAAAGAACATGACACAACTGAACAACTAAACAATATCAATAATAGATACAATTCATTTTACCTGTCTATGCAAATGACAGATTATATAATTTTAATGTGTCATATATTAAGAAAATAATTTGTTTCTCTAGCAAAGATTTTCATATTTAAAGTTACTTGCCTGGAGCTTTTCAGTATTGTTGCCTTAACTCAAATACCTTTTAAAGCATTGGGGTTATTCAATATTTGAAAAGTAAATGTTCCTTCAAGACTCAAATACAGTTCCATTAAAACTGATTTATACTTTAATATTTGTAGTTATTTGCCTAGAGCTTTTTAGTATTACTTCCCCAATTAGAGTATCTCTTAAGGTATTGGGAGTTATCTAGTATTTGTAAAATAAATGTTTTCCTTCAGGACACAATTGTTTACTACATTAAAAGTACGTTTTGAAAAACCCAAGCACTAGACATGTGGAAAGTAAACTCTCAACAGATGTCTGAAACTGATGCCCCATGGATGTATTCTGTGGGTAGCACTCCAAGTGTCCCGGATGTGTTCCTGACACATATTTAACTTTTTATTCTTGAAGTTTACATGTTTTCTCTATCACACCTCAAGGTAGAATTAAATATATATAATAACACAACAGCATTAAAGCATGATTGGCCACAAGGATAAATTCTGTTTCCAATACAAGTCCCATGATTTATTTTTTGAACAATTGTTCAGCCAATATTTCCATTTTGTCTTTAAACCTAAGGGAAAAACTATGTGTTCTCTTCTATACTCTGAGCAGTTTAAGTAAAAGCTATAAATCTAGATATCACTATCTAGAACTCTTCAGTAGAGGGGCATGCACTTAACTTTTAGGAAAAAGAGGCAAATGACAAAAAAACAAGCTAGATAATTTAGAGGCATTCAAAGTGCACCTTTCAGGTTTTATCTTGTTACCTAGTAGATATTCAGCTTCCTACACTTTCTAAATTCTAAATCTTCAGTATTCTAATTATGATAATGAGAGATAACAAACTTATCAATCACCAAAGATTAAATTACATTCAGAAGTTTATACTTAAAATGGCAAAACAGATTCATATATATTATAGAAAGTTTTTCAACATAAAAGGAAGAAGCCAAAAAAGGTTTTCTGTTAACTCTATTCCTTAAGTAATGGATTTAACCAAAATTTAATGCACCATTTAGCAATCTCATTTGCCTAATAAAAACCCTATGGAAGTTTCTTATTGTTATAAAACAGATTCTCTATTCAGAACTTTAGAATAGTTAGCTGAGAATCTACCCATGAGAGGTTTTATGATCTACATTGATAGAATGAGTGCCCCCAAAAAAGGAAATCAGAGATACTTGAAATATTGAGAACTGAAATTCAGTTTTATGTTAATAGAAATAAAATTCTCAGGAGCTCTTGTTATTTAACATATTTTAAGTGTTTTGTAAACTTTCATTAGGCCTGGAGAAGCACAGATATAGAAAAGTAAGAAATTATCTAGGCCTTTACTTGATAAATGAATTCCTTTTATATTATGCTAAAGTAGGTCATTAGACAGGCATTGCATGAATATCAAAGAAGAGTTCCCTATTTCAGAAAGGAAGTACATTCCATTTTGTATGGTTCTAATTATAAGGATACCATTCTTTACATTGAGTCTAAAATCTGCTTTTTCCCCTCCCTTCCCTTTCTTCCCTCCTTTCCTCTCTTTCTTCCTTTCTTTTTTTCCCCTTCCTTCTTTCTTCCCATCTTAATCATCCTTTTTTTTTTTTTTTTTGCAAACAGTTCAATTCATCAAGAAATCTCACCTAGAATTGATTATCATTCTCCAGATATAGTCTAATTAGCACAAAATACAGTAGAATTATAATCTTCCCTTCTCTGGTGATATACTTCTATTAATACAACTTAAAGATACATTATTTTTTTTAAACAATTGTAATACATCTTTGATTCATTGAATTCATAGTCAATTAAAACCATTACTCTTGAATGATTTTTTTGGCCATATATCTCCTGCAATAGAATGGGGGTTGGATGGAGGAAGGGAAGTCCAGGAAATAGATTTAGTGATGGAGACATTCTCTAAATTCATAGATAATTTCATATCTCTTAGCTATCTAAGAACTTGTTCTTAATGAGATGTTAGAACTTGTTCTTAAAGAGGTGTTGTCTACAAAAAGGAAGAGAGATATGAAATTCACTAGATCTAGACTATTTTGCAAGTGAAAGTTGAGGAAATTGTAATTTATTTTCTATCTTGGATTACCCAAAATTGGAGTTTTGAGTACAAATTTGTTTGTATATAGTGTGTAGCAAAGTAACAAGGGTTCTACTGAATGTTTAAAGCATGAAGAACAATGGAGGTTTTAATTTGGGGCTGAATCTATCTATCTATCTATCTATCTATCTATCTATCTATCTATCTATCTATCTATCTATCTATGTCTCATTTCTGAGAGATTTACTTAAGCATGCAATGTAGAAAATACTTAAAACAATACCATGTGGATAGCAGGATAGCAGCATGAAAACAAAGGTGTTGAAAACTAATATTTAGAAGCTCTGGTATCTGGAATTTTATCCATTTCCTTTTTGAAAAGTATACAATATGTGCAGAGCTCCCCAGCTACTGAAAGGCATGATATTGGGATATCAACAAGTACTATGTGACTTGATCTATGGGGAACTGGATCTCTTCATTACTGGATACCCTTACATTCCATTTTTTAATTCTCAGGTTCTTATAATGTAGGTTTTTGTTATTAAATGTTTTTGTGATGAATGCAAAGGTGTCAAAATGTGAAGCTTGTTCTCACAGTAACCAAATTCTCAGCCACAATCTCCCCGGGTTCTCATGTTCCATGCACATGTATCAAAAAAACTGCTCTACTAATATAAACCTTGGGTAGACTGGTGTTTGAGAGGTGTTGGATTTCCTTATTCCAAAGATAGCTTGTCTTTTGGCCTGATTTCCAGTTTAAAAGCATGTTTTCTTAGTCTATAATATTTAATCATTGTGTCTTTTCATTTCCAGTTAGAATTTTAAAGTATACTTTCAAATTATGAAAACGACCAATCTCCTTAATCTTTCAGGGTCCCACTGGACATTATGCTAATTCAATAAGTATTAAGTTATAGACTTCCTGATAGACATATTTTAAAACTATAATTTCATATTCAGCTTTTTGTGCCAGGTCCTACATTTAAACATTTTTGTAGATTATGTAAATATATGTTTATAAATAAAAAGGAGGTAGCCTAGTCATGTAATCAGGGAGAGAGATAAGAATTGAAGAAACCCAATATTATAGTTGTATCTATATAATTTTAAAAGAATTAGAGAATGGCTTTTTCCATCTTGAGTATAATATGCAAGTTTATGGAAGAGCATGGATAATGCAGAGGAAAAGAAGACATTGTTACTGTCAGCTTTGGAAAAAGGCCCAAATTGATGAAAGAAATGATAATTTCTTCACTATTATATGTGATTTAATTTTATTTTATGAAGTCTTTGAAATATTTATACGTACCATAGTAACAATTCTAAAGATAGCAAAAGGGACTTCAGAGACTCTTTGGCACAACCTATACTTAACTAAAAATCTCTTTTACAATATGGTACAGTAAGAAGAATGTTAGACTCTAGGTTAGAAGATATAGGCATAGCTTTGTTCCAAACTACCTGTGTAATCTTAGATTAAGTGACATCCTTTCTGAACTTTAGTTTCCTCACCTCTAAAATAAAGAGTTAAGAGTAAATGACATCTGAAGTCTCTTTATTTCTATAATGGTTACTAGTGAACAGTTATTTATTAAAAATGATTTTGTCCCATATCTGACTTTTAAAGACATGGTTGATTTCTCAGTTCTTCATATTATCATTGTCTTCCTTATCATTATAAACACACAAAAAAAAACCATTCAATATCAATAAATCCATAGATCTTTCAAAATTTTAAGTTGTAGATTTGAAGTTGTTGCCATGTTGTGGGTGAAATAATAAATACCATGAAAAGAGGGACATGGTAGAGTCAAAGCTATGGACCAGTATTCATACATGCCTTTTGGAGATTGCCTACAAAATTGTAATGGGTAGCAATGCTAAATTGGATTCTAATGGGGAAGGATAGTAGAAAAAGAGGGTAAAATATCATAGATGATTAAGAGAAGTGAAGACTCAATAGAAATTCCAGCTTTCTAAATGATTGGGTCATTACACTATTTTTGTTCTTTAAAATTACTTTGTTTCTCAGGAGGGTGGAATGTTTTAATTTGTATCTATTTCTTTGACTATCTCCTTCTGTAAGGTAATTAATATTTCTTTCTTACCTTTTCTTATTGCTTAAGGATTTACCTTGCTCACTTTGCAGGTGTTACTGAATTATTGAATTACATGGTGCCATGTATCCCCTTCCCCATTGCATAGGTTCTCTGGAAGGGCAGAAGCAGGGAGAATTAGAGGAGGAACAGGAGAGGTACACCTGGCAATCATTATAAAACCAAATATGGAAATACTATAGAAGTGTGGGGTGTACAGTCACACCTTCTACAATAAAAGTAATGGGAGAACTTTATATAAGTGAAATACAGCAAAACACCTAAGATGTAATTTAACCAGGATGTCAAACAGACAGCCTTTCTGTTATCACTACAAAATATTCTGACCATATAGCTAAAGAATGAATCAAGGAGTAAATATTAAAGAGTAGATATTCATCCTAAGGGAGAATGTGATATTCAATAATAGGAATGAGGTAAAGATACAGAAGACAGGACAGGGAGAGTTCAATATAAAATTTGAAAGCTAGCCAATGAAATTTATGATGTTGCCAACTAGGTTCTAGGAAAAAATATTCCAGGAGGTACTGCCAGAGCAGATGCTATAATTGTTGAATAAGAAGGAGGGTATATTGAACTACTAGCATTATTTCTGAAGTATTTTTTTCATCCAAATACTAAATGGGCCTAATATTGTCTAGTTGGTGAAACCTCAAGATCACAATTTGAGTGGAGAAACAGCTGTATGCACAGACATGATCCAGAACATCTTCACAGTAAATAAACTTTGAATGACCAAATAACACTTGCAATAATCACATTGTCCACAGATACTTTTAAATTTCTATGTGGCCACTCCAGTGGAGAGACACAGTTGTAATGGAAGACCTTGGCCTTTTTAAGCTAAGGTCTTCAGTTTGACGAGATCGCACACATTCAGTGATTAGGGCTGGGTAGAAACAGCCAAAGAAAGGCCTCTTTAACCTAGTCAAAGAAAAATCTAAGTAAATCTATATCTATGTATCTATCTATATCTATATCTATTTTTATCTGGAAGTAGAAGACGCTCAAGATTTCTGACCAAAACAGAAACTATTACTACTTATGTTCACTCTGAATCAATCAGAGCCTGAACAATGACCAAAGACCATAGCTTAAGCTAAAACCAAGGTCTCCCCTTCTATCCAGGGTCATTTCCAGTTGTCCAGATCTTTATCTGGCCACTGTTCCCAGATGGCTCTGGAGGGGAAAGTAAGGCAGATGAGCTTACACAGCCTTTACTTAAATGCAATTCACTTTTATATCATGGCACCACCTCCCCGATGTCATGGTGGTCTTTTAGAATGAAGCTCAAACAATAATATTCAGTTGTGTTTGATCCTTGTGACCCCATGGAATTGTCCATAGGGTTTTCTTGGAAAAGATACTGTAGTGGTTTGCCATTTCTCCATTTCTCTGGTGTGTCTACATTTTCGGACAAGGAACAGAGGCAAATAGGGTTAAATGACTTGCCAAGAGTCACACAACTAGTAATTTGTCTGAGGCTCTATTTGAAATTAGATCTTTCTCCTTATTCTGGTTTAACTATTGTGACCTTGGTTAAATTAATGACTGCAATAATCTAATTGTAGCATAATAATCCCAGTGTGCAGCACAGTACCTGACACACAGTAGGTATTTAATGAATGTTTATTGATTCTGACTCAGAGTATAGAACTAGTTTTGGCTCCCAGCAGCTCACAGTTAAAATGCAGACAGACTTCATCTAAGATTCTCTCAGAGTATAAGAAAGTTCACAGATTTTCTTTGATTTATAGTCAAAAAGACTATTACTTAACTGAATCATGCTACCCACATTATTATGGAGAAGTTATGTTCTTAAATTATAGAAGGAAACAAATACTTTTGCATCTGGACAAAGCATGGATTTGTTTTGCTTGACTACCCATATTTGTTACAAGTATTTTGCTTTTGCTTTTTTTTTTTCAATGAAAGGAATGATTTTTTTTTTTTTTGGAGAGGGCAAAGGGAATAGGAATAGGTTTTTAAGAGGAAGAAAAAAAGAAGCATTTTGTAAAATGCAGAGAAGCAAGGAAAAGGAAGTTCAGAAAGAAATCAAGTTAAGCAGGATGGTTTTGAAAGTAATATATTGAACTTATTATATCCTTTTTTTTTTCTTCCTGAGGCTGGGGCTAAGTGACTTGCCCAGGGTCACACAGCTAGGAAGTGTTAAGTGTCTGAGACCAAATTTGAACTCCGGTCCTCCTGACTTCAGGACTGGTGCTCTATCCACTTGCCACCTAGCTGCCCCAGTACTTGTTATATACTTAAAAAGAAAAGCAAGCTACATGTATTAGAGATTGACAGTTTAAGTAAATCCTTATTGTCTGCTTTAATTGGCATATATAAATGTTCATTTTAATCAGTATTTTTAAAATTCAGAATAAAAATATTTTTAAAAAAACAGTGTTGGGCTAGATTATATCTAACCATCCCCTTCTTAAAATCCTATGATGTTAATAAAAATCTACTCTCAATTGCTTTTTCTATTAAAATGAGAAGTTGGGGAATAACCGAGATTTTTTTCTTTTGTTTACAATGATTTAGGGTCTTCTTTCCTAGTTAAATAGAAGCATGTAGTAAATGTGAAATTAAGGCAACAAAAGAATAAAGGAAGGAGCAATCTTAGTCAAAGTACTTGAAAGAATCATCTACAATTTACAATTCAGTAAATATCTTTGAGTAGACTTGTGCTTGCTTCTAACTATCCAATAACCTACTTCCTATGTTATCTAGATCCTTTACTTTCTTCCATTTTTTTTTTATCCCAGAGAGAGAAGGGTGCATTGTTATTATAATCATCTTAATCCAGAATGATTTGGAGATTAGTTAGCTTATTCTTGAAATTTAAGCTTTCAAAACTTCAAAGTGCTGTATAGTTGCCAAATACAAAGAGGATTTGCTTTGGGGAAGCACAGAGGATTCTAAACCTACTTGTTTCTGTTACTACTTGGGTATTTGCTGATTCTAAAATTTCTTATTCATGAATTTCACCTGGGCCATTACTTTGAGTTCTTAAAAAAAAAATACAGAATATCTATCACTAGATAGGGACTCTCAACTGGCATTCTAGTTAGTGTTCATTGAATGAGTTGAGGACAACTTAAATATGGGTATCAAGGTAGAACATATTGAACCTAATTGAACATTCATGATTTCCCTAGCCTTCCTGAATATCTTTGAGCTTGATACCCTTTGCTATGCATTTGCCACTCATTTTTCCTTACCACATTTTTCTTTTGGATGCACTCATGTGCCACATATTCACTTTATTTTCAGGTAAGTAGCAGAAAGCCTGGAAGGCATTAGGAGGAATTAGCTGGCTAGATTTCCCTTTGGGAGTCAAGGTTCCTTTGTATATATAGCCAGAAGCAGGTATCAGGTGTTTGCTCACATTTCTCTCCTCTGGCTCTGTATTGTATAGTAGGTGAAGTTTTTGTTCATTTCTCCTCCCTCTGGAAAGACTAGAAGACTTGACCCACAATCAACCTACTTCTAATACTGGCATTAAGTCAGTACATTTTATTTCCACTCAAAGTGCTTCCAACTCTCCTCTCAGCCTATGGACACAAACTGCTGAGGCATTTCCTGTTCCAGGTGGTTTTGAGCTGTGAAACTAGCCGAACAGCCAGCCAGCCTGCTTGGGTTGAATGTAGGTGGGGTAAAATCTTTAGGAGCTGCTCCCAGCAAGTGAAAAAAGTGATTTGACTTCCAAAGCACCCAGCCCCGACTGGAAACAGAACTGTTTGAACTAACTTTAGAAACATAATGAATACAGAGACCAACTTCAATTGTGCCCTTTGTTGAGATGGCTGTAATAATCCTGTCAGTTTGGAATGAGAAATTTGGTTCCCAGAAGCCCACACAACTGGATAACTGACAGATTTCACACAAGATCCTCTTCATAGAGCAAAGAAGAGTGGTCTTGGGCGATAGTAAAAGTCCTAAAGTCAATTTTTATTCCTTTAGATTAGGGGTTTTTCTTTTTCTTAATTTTTTTTTTTTCTTTTTTTAGTATTATGGACAACTTTGGCAGCCTGGTGAATATGTTTTTAGATAATAGAAAGAAATGTGAAATTTCAGTTAGTTATTGAAAATAAAGATGTAATTTTTGCCCTCTCATCCAAGTTCATGGACTCCCTGGCTATCATGTTTTCTTGGACTTTCAGGCTGTAGAATATGAATGGAATGGAAAAATCATGAAGTTTGTTCTCCTGGGTGGGACAGCCAAGGACTTTATTTTATTTGATTGTCCACAAAAATTAATCTTCGTGAAATGTTCCTTTTGTTACAGGAATGGAATGCTTAAGGAGTAAAATAAAAGGTGGTGAAGGTACAGAGAAGGCTTCCAGTTTTCTCAACTGCTTTTCTAGTTCCTAGACAAGACAAACTCTAGAAAGAAGTATAATTTACCTAGCTCATAGGTAAATGAAGGATTTGTCTCCTTCATAAATACCCTGATCAAAGCCACATGGTTAAGCAGAAAAAAAAGGCAATTCCTAGAAAATGAAGTCTTCTATAGAACAGAAAAAGTGGCTTTTATTTTTTTTCCAGCTGCATTGCTATACCAAATATATATGTAGGTGTGATCATATTTCATAAGATAGTCTAAAGAAAAGCAGACAACATGTTTTATCATAATATATAATATCCTAAAGTTCCATTCAAACTATAATTTGGAGAAGGTAGCTTTAAGCAATAACTACTTTCTATTCTCATATTCTATACTAAAATATCCATAAGAAAATGCTTTATTGAAAATAAATGGTAAAAAAAAAAAGCAGAAGTACCTATATCTTGGCTAAAATGATAAAAGGGGGGAAATGGCATATATTGAAAGGGATATGGAAAAACTGGAACACAAATACATTGTTGGTGTATCTGAATTGTTCCAATCATTTTGGAAAATAATCTGGAATTATGTCCCCCAAATTATAAAACTGTGTATACTTTCTGGTCCAGTAATACTACTATTAAATCTATTATTAACCTATTATCCAAGGTAATTAGGGGAAAGAAGAATTTATATCATAATTCTAAAATATTTATAGCAGCTCTCTTTGTGGTATCAACAAACAAGAAATTAAGGGGGCACTCATCAATTGGGAATAGCTAAACAAGTTGTGGTATATGATTCTAATGTAATACTACTATGCTGTAAGAAATAATGAACAGGTTGATATTAGAAAATACATAAAATAATGAAGAATGAAATGAGCAGAACCAAGAGAATGCTTATATAGTAATAGCAATATATCAGTAGTTGGGATGGGATGGTTGGCTGAGTATGTAGGTTGTGGCAAAAATCTGGAAAGTATAAAACATATGAAAGACTACAAAAAGAAAGGAATACAGAAGAATAATACTGGTAGCATATTAAATACTATGCTAAATTTATGCTAAAAGTTGTGCATTGTAGATTTATAGTTTCATATATATATATGTGTGTATATATATAATATAATATGTAAATGTTAATATATGTTAATGACTATCAAGGTCATAACTTAAAAAAAAAAAAGGGAAAGATGTACTCTAACTTCAATGGACCCCAATGTCAATTGTTGGCCCTGGGCTCTAGTGAACATCTCTATAGACTGATTTCAGTACTCTCCAAATTTCTTTTTCTTATGTACCACCTTGAAAAAAATCTCCACCATGGAACTCTACTCTCCTGATTGGTGATCCCCTTCATGGGACTCATTATTTTAGGAAAAACAAGAGCCATGCTTTACCTCTTACATACATGGATGTCTCCAGGCTTATCTTTCTCCTCACCTGTAACCTTACCACTTCCCTCCCACTCCCAGTTTCCAACTCCCTTAAATGTGTTCTCTTTCCCCAAAAGAATGTTAAACTCCTTGAGAGCAGGGACTTACTTGCTTACATTTGTATCTTGGCACAGGGTTGAGCACATAATAAGTACTTAAATTTTCTATTTATGTATGCATAGAAGGTGTTATATTTGTTTTAGCCCTTGAATTTTTTAGTGAGAAATGGAGAATACAGATACACATGGTGGAATAAGCAAAGAGACTTCTGCATTATAATGTTTAAGGTTTGATTATAGGAGGTTTGAGCCTTTACACAATCTAAAGAACTATGATAAGTCAGGCAGTTCTTACAGTTATTAAGTACATAAATTAAATATGCCAGGCCCTGTACTAAGCACCTGGGATACAAGAAAGATACCCTCAAGATACTCACAATCAAAAGCAGGGAGGAAAAAAGGCAACCCCCCCATCCCACCAAAAAGTCAGTGACTTCTGAATCCTCATCTACATAAATAGTAGCTGACTGTGTTTGTACACAGTATATAATCAATAAAGTTCTTAAAATGCTAGCAATAGTACAAATATCAAACAGCAATATTGTTTGAAGAATAACTGAATAAGTTATCCTCAATATTATAAATATTCAGATTAACTACAAAGGATCTATGAAAGAAGATGCTATCTACCTACCAGAGGAAGAATTGCTAAATAGAAGTAATACATAATATGTATATAAATATATACATATAAGGAGATATTTTCTTCGTGTGTGAAGTGGTGACCTTCTCTAGTTAAAATGTAACAAAAAATTAAATTTCTAAAGGAGATTTGAAAGTAAATAAAAGTATTCTTTTTATTCAGAATATTTGCTAGCTTGTAAAATCAATGAGAAAAGAGTCACATCATATTTATTTTTATATCCATCAACTTCTGCCCTTATAGGTTTGAATTTGTTACTATTTTTATTTCAAAAAAAATAGCAAAATAACCTGAAAAAAGGGAACATGATAGAGATAAGGCAGAGGCATAGTTCAGAGATTGTCTACCTATCTAATTGTGGTGGAAAGCAGTAAGTCTGATTCTGAATGGAAAAAGAAAAAGTGGAAAAAAATTCTATTAAGGTAAGTCATTTCCATAATGCCTATGAATATACCATCAATAAACATTCATTTAATTGTTAGTTTTGAATGTGAAGTCATTTTCTAATGACCAGAGAGTTGATATATCAGAGAAACTTAATTGTAGCCATATTTACATTCTTGATACAAATAAAAATGGAAAAATATAAGGATGTCATAAACAGAAATGACATAAATTTTCTTTGAAAAAGGTAAATAAAATTCTAATGGATCTTATCATGTATTATGAGACATATAGCACAAAGTCTTGCATGGATTAAATGTTTGCTGAACATCTGAATTGAAATAGCCAACTAACTCACCTTAATGTGCTTGTGATTCCATTCAATTCAACAAACATTTATTAAGCATTACTTGAAGCAAAGCATTGTGCTAGGTTCTAGAAAAACAAAGGCAACAATGAAATACTCCTTACATGGATCTTATATTCTATTGAATATAAGGTATTTACAGGTAAGTACATGATAATTTGAGAAGAATAGAGCATACACAAATAAAGGCCATTATGAAGATAATTATAGCCCATATAACACTTGTTGTAGTGGATGGAGGCATAAAGAAATTCTATGAAGGTGAAATAAGATTCCCTAAACCAAGTCAATAGATAGCTTAATATTTAGTGATGTCAAGACAAAGGTGAAGCTTCCCACCAAATATATTAGCAATATTATATAGAATTAAGACATGAAAGAGGTAAATTATTTTTAGACTACATATAATTTTCATAGCAGAAATGTTTTAAGAAAAATATCAGAAGGTACTAGAAATGGCAAGCATTGGCACTCAAAAGTGATGTTAACATACAGAGAGCACCAGTAATTAATGCAAGAACATTTTTTGTGTGATCAAATTATTAATTCTTTACAGCAAAGATCAATACCAAATAAAAATAGCAGAAGAATATATCATGTAGGGTACAATGACAATAGTCACACTCTAAGATATATTTAAATAAGTTATTGATGCTACCTAGAAGAGAAGTACTTTTATAACACAAATACATTCTTCATTTAGAATTGGAAGACAACAGACACTGAACAGCATCAGCAAAGATTTTTAAGTGCATTATATGTTAATAGAGCACTAGTTATTGATGTGGGAGTCATTTTTGAATCAGCAGATAAGATAATGCATTCTTTAGAGCAGAGATCAAAACAATAGTAAAATAAAATTAAAATGAGGAAATATTCTGTACAATTCAATTCAAACAAGCTATTGATAAGAAAAATAGGAAGCAAGTTTAAGCAATATAAAGCCATCATTGCAAGAAGAAGGCTACAGGAGTTTAGCAGCTGCCTGAACTAACAAAAAACTCAATCTTCTTGCCAAGAAGAGGGACATGATAGCCAACGACAAAAGCAATTTGGAATGTAAATTTGTTTATAAAAAATTATAGAGGAGATTGGTAGGCCAGCATAATTTTATAAAACAGTGAAGACAAATGGAATGGAAAACAAGTCTGCACATCCTGAGTATTTAGAGATGAAAACAAACTGAAAAGAGCAATGAAATAGTGAAACTCAGCATTTCTGTCCTTGTTCCACTTCTGACTTTGCCACTTCTATCCCAACAGCTTTCTTCACATGCTGTACAACCCTTTCTTGTGATTGGTGAGATCCTATTGAAGATCACCATTTTAGAACCTGTCATATATGCTCATGTCTTTCCCACTCAACTACCAGCCTTATCCACTTTGCCTTGGACAAGAACCCTTTTCTCCCCTCAAAATTCCACTCCCATTAGAATGGAAGCTTCCTCAGGATAGGTACAATATTTGTATTCCAGATTACTTAGCTAGTTTTAGGCAAATAGTAAGTGCTTAATAAATGCTTTATATATTTTTATAAAATTACTTTTTTATCGGTGATAATGTGGAACTAGTATGACATGGTAGATAGGGCATTGAGCTTGCTAGAAAGAACTAGGTTCACATACATCAATCCTTTACTAGCTATGTTAATCTAGAAAGGCCACTTAAATTTTCTAGGTCCTATTTTCTTCTGCAAAATGAGGGAACGACCCAAAAGCTTCTAAAGTTCCTTCCATCTGTAAGTCTATGAACCTATAATGATAGCTATCACTCAATATTGGTTTTCATCAAGATTTCAAGTAGATTTGGAAATAGTTTTTGATCAGTAGAAAAGATTAATCATGAGCCAGAGATTCTGATGAGTCAGGGATATGGGACACAACTGAAGTTGTTTTGAGGTTTGGCTATCCATAGGGACTTTAAGCAAAAAAAAAAAAAAAAAAAAAAAAAAAAAAGTCTAGATTCATCATTACATCTTAAACTTTTTTGCAAAGGTTTTCTTTTTCTTTAATTTTAGAAGTAATTATAAGTTAACAATCTTTCATTACTGAAAAATTCTTTTAGATTATGTTTTTTAAAATATCTGGAAGATTAGATATAACAGAGGAAAAAAATATTGAATCAAATTCGTTCAAATAGTTCAACTGATCAAAGTTAAATTTTTTCCTTAAATTGAATGAAAATCAAGCATTTTTTTTACCAAGAAAACTATGGGCAGGTTTGTCTTCAACCACTCGGATCCGACGGGCTCCAGCAGGAATTATAGCAGCTTCAATATAGCCTGTAACAAAAGAAAATTTTCAAACATTGCCAGAGGCTCCTGGTTACTCAGTATCTCCTACAAAAACCAACTCCACTACTTTTCTGCTGTTTTTTCAAAGCATGCTGAAATCCAAAATCAAAATAGCCAAAGTATAATTTTGGAATGTACATGGTAGTATTATATTGCTAATAATTAATGAAGTCTTTTTTTAACTAATAATAGATGATCTCATGTTCTCCCATTTCCTACTAATTATTTCATTCACTTTTTATTTCATTTGGGGCTTTCCCTGGATCTTCTGGGAAGATTGGGAAGCTGGAAAAATGTTCATTCTTGCAGCAAGCCTGCTGGTTTAACACATAGCAGAATGGATAGATTTCAGCATCAGTAAAGGAATGAGGAAATTATTTTCAGCTAAAAGCAGGCTTGAAAGTCTAGCTATTTAAATGCTATCATTGAGTGAAGTTTCTAAAAATTTTTTACAAATGTCAAACATATATTTCTTTAAGTAAATTAGATGGTAGACTACTCAATGTGTTATAACCCAGGAAAGGAAGGGATTTAAATACATTACATCCTGTTTCTTGAATACATTAATCCTATGTACTGCCAGGTCAAAAAAGACCAACAAAATATTTGAGAATATTAAAGAACTAACAGAAATAATTAAAAGCAATAGCTTAAACACAAAACTTACTCAGAAAAGGAATTATTTTTTCGACAAAAAGTGCTAGGAGAACTGGAAAGCAGCTTGCCATAAATTAGGATTAGATGGACAGATTACAACACATACTACAATAATTTCAAATGGAATGAAAAATGAAAAGCAATAAATAAAAGGTAATACAATAAAAAATTGACAAAGAATAAGATTATAGGAAAAGGGAGAATTGTTTGCCTAAAAGGAATGGAGCAAATTGTAAAAAAAAATGCTTTCTTACCTTACATGTAATTAAAAAAAAAAAAAAAAACTTTTACACAGATACAATTAATGAAGACAGAATTAAAAGTAGATCAAAAGTAGAATGAGGATAATAATTAAATATTGCCAAATATTACCTACAAAAAAGATGATGTCCAAAACTGACACAAATACTTAATACAAAAAACAACTCTCCATAGTTTGGTGGTCAAAGGATGTGAAAAAAGTTTTCAAGAGATGATTTGTAAACTCTAAGTGACAACACAAACATGTGCTAGAAATCACTAATAGTAAGTGAAAGGCAAAATAAAAGACTTTTGAAGGCTTTGAAGTTTCACTTCAAACTATGTAAATTGGCAAAGATCACAAGAAATGAAGAGTAAATGTTGGACCAAACACTTGTAGTTATTCAGAAGTCTCTAGAACATGAATATTTTATTTATTTTTTAAGAGTTGATAAACTTTACTGAATATGGTATGCATTAAACAGTGTCAAAAGAATGAAATTTATTATAATTTAAGAAAAAAGGAAAAGAGTGATACATAAATTGTGCACTGCTTTTCAAAGGTAAGAATTGAATTTATTGTTTTAAAAAAGAACATAAACTAGTAAAGAAAAATATCTATGTACAGTTAAAAAGACAGTCCTGAATTATTTAACAAGCTATTGAAAATAAAAAATGAGAACAAAAAGGAGATGACCTTGATATCAATTATGAAAATTAATCTAGAAAATAAGCCAGTGTAAATTAAGGATAAAAATGAAAAGAAGAAGTCTACAAAACATAGAAAAATAAAAAAGACTTGCAAAAATGTTATAAGAACTTTTTTAAGGACAACAGAATGTCTACAATTTGATTCTAACAATACATTCCTTGAGGTACTTACAGATGTAATAATGGCACTGTAGAAGACAAACATGAAAAAAGTGGGCAGATTGGATCAAGAATATATAGAGTTGAACCATTCTAGATATAACTGATGAAGATGTTGATCAACTGATTTACAAGATATTTGAAAGAGGTTTGATATTTGAAAAGATAGCAAAGGAAAGTAAAACAAACCTTGGATCTTAATTGATTAAAAAAAACCAAGGTGACAGAAAACAATTGTTTACTTATATTTCCTTTTCCATAGATACAACATCTTTATGGAAGTCATCTATACATGAATTAAGGGCATCCTTAATGTGAGATTTGGTAGGCACCAATTTTTTTAAAAATGATATTCAACAGTGGATCATATCTTTACATATACAATTAACTGAAAGATGTAAAAATTTGAGATTCTATTTAGTTTATGATTTATTTTACAACAAACCATTTAACTTGGTCAATTAATAATCAGCTTACAAGATTTGTTTTGATCTTTCTTTATGATATGTTTGCTGTCTTCTATCCATGTATCCAGATCATTCAAGATTTCTTGAAAGACACAGAACACATCAACAGAAATAATCCTGATAATAGACATCAAGGTACATATGAACCAAGCAATTGTAAACTTGCCCAAAGTATTTGCCATTGTGATAGAGGAGATCCAGAATAAATTATTGGTTAAGGATCAATTTCCTATAAATGTTGAGACTTTTCACCTTCTCCTGTTCATGAATAATATTGTACAGGTTTCTCCCAAGATATTACAGAGTTTCTTGGAAGAAATTGTAATCACTCAAAGAAGCTGATCTTTGACCTATTTGAATTGTTACCTTTATTTCCTAATGACATATATATATAAATATTTCTATTTCCATTTGCCTTTTGCCATCCATTCAGGAAAGACCAAATAGATGAAAGATTTCAGATGCCCATATTCCATCTGCATCCAAATATTTAGTGTCTTATTTAATAGCATGTCACTGTGGTGTATAACATACTGCTTTTATACAGGTGTATAAAAGACTGGTTCCAGAGCTGGAAAGAGAAAAAGAAAATAGGCTGAATTGCTTTCAGAAAACTGCAAAATGCTTTTACTGATACCAAGCTTCCTCTGAATGCAAAGCTCAATTTTTTTCAATGCAATCATTTTACAGGTTTTGCTAAATGGCAGTGAGACCTGCCTCATAAAGATGAATATCACATCGAGGATAACAGCAAGTGGTGACTATAAGCAGGTTGCAAGGTATCTTCAGTGAGGATGTCAACTAAGAATTAGATGAGAGAAAGAGATTAGGTTGGTCACGTAAGAATGAAGGATGACAGGTAACAATGTCTCAGGTGAACCTGAACCAAATGTGAAAGGTCTCTAGCAGGTTGATGACATTTAGGAAGGAAGTGGACAAGAATTATATAAGATGGTTAGCATGATGGTTTGTGACCTGTATCATTGGAAGGAATTTTGGAATTAATGAGATGATGGATCCACTTGGATACTGAGAATACAAATATATTAAAGGATGGCAAGAAATGACAAATAGGAGGGATCGGAGAAAAATGAGAATATTTGTATGAAATAATGCAGAGAGAAGTAGAAGATAATAATGTATACAATGAGTAAAACAATTTAGATGAAAAGAAATTAAAGTTGGAATTTGAGAAATGAAAAAAAAATAACCTTTGTCCAAGAGAAAAGATAACAAAACATCATTCTTCTCATGGCAAAGAAATTGGGGCATATTTAGACAAAAGATTCAGTATTTTCAGATAAGTTTTTTGTATCTGACATTGATTAATTGTGTTTCTTTGTCATAAGAGATAATTTAATATGGAGGGGGGAAGTTGACTGTGAGACAAAAACCACCAATAAACATAATAAAAAATAACTAGGAGAGAGGCCTTTTCCCTTGGACTTTGATATGCTTGAATCTTTACTTTTATTTCCTAATGACTAATTTGGCCTTACTTTTGCCTTTTTCTTCCATCTTTCAATTTTTGTGGTTGATTAAAGCAGCAAATCAAATTTTCTTTGTCATTTTTTGGAATATCACACAAACAAAAATCCAATATGGAGGTTTGCTTTTCTCGAATTTTCTAGAATCTTAGGATATTTGCTGATAACGGTGAACAAAAAAACTTCCATGCATCCTAGAGCTTTAAAAAGTTGTATATTTTGCTTTTATATTTCATGTAAAATATTAGAATTGTAAGTTTTTCATAATGATAACTTCATGCAAATAAAGACCTTAAACATGGTAGGGTTTTGTTTCTTTAAGAAATACTTAGTTACCAGATAATAGTATATTTTAAGTCTCTACTTCCTCTGGCTGCAAATCATACATTATTAATAATGCAACCATTCCTCCAGTTTACTAATTAGACACTGAAACATAGAAGCAAAATGATGAATCTTTGTGATCCTTATAAAAGTATCTGAAATAAAATTATTTTACCCTGGTTAGAAGGCCATTCAGAACACATAGGTTCAAGTTCATACAGTATCAAGTGATATGTTTTAATTTGTTAATTAATCACTAAAGCAGATGTGCTCAAAAGCAGTACAGATTTAGTGATGTAATGGATATCCTTTTCCATTAAGAAAGGAACTAGGACTTCCTTTTACAATTGTTGAGATCTTGCCAGGGGTAAAATTGAAAAGCAGTGAAAGATAACACTGAAAAGAAATACTTCCTAAGACATTAGATAGTTTTCAAATAGTAGCAGTCTTTGAGCTATTAATGGAGTATTAATTGTCATGAGTGTTTAGCTTGATCTCAGATCTAGATTAAGTTTCAGATAGAAATTCTAAGCCCCATTGAAGGCACTTAGGTTTGTAAATGTAACTTCTGAACGTGGAAAAACAGTTCTTCAGTACTGATTAATTGTTTTCCTTAATTGCATTAAATGGTTACCTATTTCTATAGCTTTAAATTGTTTCCAAAGAGATAGGAGAGAGAGGTCAGAGACACATAAAACTCCGCTTTTCAGCTATGTCACATATTTTATTTGTTCATCTTAATGGACAAGCTCTGTATATTTATCTTCTTCACAAAAACAGACCTGGACACAGGCAATCTATTCAACCTCTTTTTATGCATTTGGCACATTGGTTTGTATTATAGAAGCGGCAAAGTATAATGGACAAAGTGTGTTGGGCTTTTAGGTAGGAAGACTAAAGTTCAAATCCTGCCTCTGAGACTTACTACTTAGGTGACCACAGTCACCTAAAAAGCTATATACCTCAAGCAACTTCCAGAATTTATTTGCTAAATCATAGACAGTTTGGGATCTGCAACAGTAGAACAAATTCCCAAACCAGCAATTTCCCATGCTGGTCCTCCACACACATGTATAATCACCTCAAATAGACTGGTTGGTAGTGTGTGGCTGATTAGAGCAATACAAGCTTGGAGTGCTTTGTCATAAGCTGGACACAAATCGTCCATATGAACATTTGGGATAGTTCCTCTAATTTTGTACTTCTCACATTTCCTTTGCTCTAATTTAATTCTGCTGTGCTTGTAGAGCATAGTGCCTTTTCTGATGAGAGCACGCCATGGTGGATGGTTCCCTGCCAGTGTCTCCCATGTCATACAATTCATTCTAAAGCTATTAAGAGATACTTTGAGAATATCCTTGTCATTTTTTTTCTCTGATCACTACAATGTCCTTGAGAGTAAGGAACGTGTTTTAATGATCTTTGCATTTTCTTCAGTGATCAGAGATATTAAGGGCTTAACTGCTTAATAAATTCATCATTAAATGACCAAGCATTTATTAAGCAAATGCTAGGTGCCCGGCCCTGTATCTATAATGTTTGTTGAATATTGCATCTTTGTAAATGTTCCTATCTGATCTTTAATACTTGCATAATATTGACATCCAAAGAATTTCCAAAATCGAATGGAATGCCTAGCTATGATTCTTGGTGCTAGTACTTTTACCATTTCAAAACATATTGTTTCTGGTGAGTTTTAATATTAGCCACACTGGATGCCTCAGGGTCTAGGTCTCCTAAAAGTAGGCTTAGTGATTCTGTTTTGAGCAATAATGGCAAGCTCAATCATGCTGTTACATGATTCAAATGGCTATGTAAAATGTGGTCTGTTAACATTGAATTTGGGATAGGGCTCTTTCAGGAAGTAACAAGGCTAGCTGGGACTTGCATCCTGGTACAGGGAATTTAGGGCCCCCAACAGCATACAGTTCTTCCTTATTTTAGTCTCATTCCATGGGATTCTGAAGTTATGTTTCAAGCAAATACTATACACATGAAATGAAAAAATAGAACTCTGAAGCCTGTCCATGGTCAAATAGATGAACACTTTTTTTGTGTGTCTTGTTGCATTTTCATTAATACTATTAACTGGACCTAAAGACAAAATCTTCTGGCTCTACTGATTTATCTTCTGACAGCAAAGACAAACTAATAACAGGGAATGATCTCTTTTGTGACTATAGTACAGCTGGCTTTAGTATTATTATGGCACAGGATTTCAAATACAGAGTAGAGTCTAGATTTAATTGTGCTAACTTCCTATAATCTATGGTTAATGAGGAGCATGTGTGAGTAATTGTCATCCACAGATAACTTCCAAACTCCAATTTCAGCAATAAAATTAAGGTTAATAATTTTTTGCTTCCTCTCCTACCTACTTTTTTTTTTAAATGAGGGCTGTTCACAGATACTAAAAATGATATTTTTAAAATTTTACTTTTTCTTCCTTTTCCATCTTACTCTCCAATGGTGGTGCTATGAATAGTGGAATGATCCAAATTCTGGCAACATGAGGAAGTGGAAGAAAAAAAAAAAGAATGTGTAAAGTTCTCAACTTAGATAATTAGTCTTAATTATAGAGATTTGAATATGGCAAGAAATATTTCTGTAGTAAAGTGTAATGAATCTATTAATATGTTTTTCTAAATGGACATTATTCTTTTTGCAAGAGAAAAAAAAGACCAGAGGAAGGTGACCAAGTCATTTGGAGAGCTCCTGTTCACAGTCAGATCCTGGGCAGGTACAATGAAATCATCTTCCTTTCCAACAGCTCCCACATGGCCCAGGGTGATATCCTTGGAGAATGATCACTCTTAGCCTATGTTGCAATTTTAAAAATCCTTTAGAGATATAAAGTGCCCATCACCAATTCCCCAAATCTCCTAGAATCCCTCTAAGTAGATGTCCCATGGAATATTGTATTAGAAACCACAACATCACAGGCCATTCAATTTAAAAGTGATGATTCTGATTTGACAAATATCAAATAGCTCATTAAATTGTCAGTCTCATTCATTTGTAAGAACCACCCTTTTCAAATCTGGAGAAACTTCTATTGTGGTCTCTTCCTTTAATCATGGGAAATCAGGTTGGAGGAAAATAGCTAATTTCATTAAGAAGCCATGGATAAACTTCAAAGCCTTTTGCTATTGTTCATTTTATTTTAAATCTTAATTGTTCCCTACTAAGATACCCTCTAAATATTTCCAAAGTTATATTTCCTTTCAATCTTTCAATAAAATTTTGGGCATGAACATAATATAAAAATTTTCTTAAGAAAACATGTTTGGTGTTTATTTCCAATAATTTTAGTGGAATTATTTTTTTTAACCAAAATTAAGAAATGCATAATTCAATAATGTTTTGGTGTGTATGTAGGAAAGCTCCAATTATTTGTGGTTTTTAGTTACAGTAGCCTGATTTGTAAAGAAATTATCCAGAGATTTTGATGTCATTGTTTGGAAAAAAATGAAAATCAAGCATATTTTTCACTTTCAGTGTAAGAAGTAGGAAATACTCGCAGATTGTCACAGTACAATACTTGCAGTAGACAAATCTCATTTTGTAACAAGGATCTTTCCTTTGGGAGAAAAGTCCTTAATGCATCTTCTAGAAAACATTATAAAAATACTGATGTGAAGATTATGATTTTTCTTTATTATTTTTGCAGTAAAAACTGATACTGAGGTAACTTTATTTTCATCAATATCATTATAGTTCCTCATAGGCATTAGCTCAATATTATATTATTTCTCATAAACAATGCTTTGTAAATGATATTATTGCTCTCAAAAATGCTTGAATAGAAAGCAGTATAGTTTGAATGAATCCAATTTCCTTTTTTGGAAAAATAATTAGTACAATATTAAATTCTGTAGATTATTGATGAAATCATTAGGAATATGGTGCTTTGCCCATCACTGTGAAGGTTAATGCACTCTTTTATATATGTTGTTTATGGACTAGATTTAAACAGTAAACAGATCATTGATTTTTTTTTTCAATTTATCTCTTATCTCTCAATAATGATGTAAAATTTATGTAAATTATTAAATATTCTATCTCAAAGCTGAAGAAGTGAATTTCTTTAAAGAAAATAAAATTCTTTCTCTAAATTTAAATTACCAACCTAAATGCAAATTTATAAATCTTTGACTAAAAGATACCATTTTAAGGGTATTTCTATTAGCACTCACAAATTGGTAAGTTATGTGAATAAAATTATTGGATTGGACACTTTTTATTGACATGAAGGAAAATTGGTATTAAATCTATTAATGGCTTGGTATTATTAAGGGAAGAACCTACTCAACAAACATTCTTGGGACATGGAATGAACAAAAAAATAGATTTTGAATTTGATCTTTTAAATTTTGACTTCTAATAAATCATTACTGAATGAATAAATAAAATAGTTCATGTTAGATCCTGACATACATACTATATTGGACTACTCTTGATTCAGGTCCATTTCTTAAGTTTGCTCAGATAAATTTTATTAGTTTAAAGTCTCCTATATTTTTTTTTGATTTTTTAAAGTTCCAATTTTTATATCTAATGAAAATAGTGGAAAACATATTAATGATCAGTAATAGAAAATGTTGAGAAACACCTAGACTTCAACCAGTTCCAAGTAGTTTAAATATTTTAGTGCTTAAGTTCACATCATAAAAAGAAACGCCAATTGGTTACATTATTGTTTGAATTGAAGAGTTGTATCTATGAGGAGGTCATTCCTGCTAAAAATATTATAGTCAATAGCAAATGGCCTTCATGCTTATCAATGGCTTCCTCTGTGACTCTCATTCCACCAAATCCACTGAGAAGGCAAGCATAGAGAGAAAACAAACACCAAAGATGTCTCCACTATGAACTATGCACAGCATTCAAACATCTTACATGAAAAACACTTGGGAACAGCCTTTGCCTTTGTCATCACACACGTGGACACCTTCTTACAAATATTATTGGTGACTAAGAAACAGAAATGGGTTGTGTTACATATTATGAGGAAGTTACTTTATGGTTTTAAATCATAGGATTATGAGGATATTTATGAATAACCATTAATTTCTTATTTCATAGTTGCTGATAAATTAATTACATATTTTCATGCACAGAAATTGAAAGTCATATAATTGTTAACAGAAATAAATTTTAATGAAAAATTTACAAAGATAATCTTAATTTATATAAATCTTATAAATATTTGAAAGTTTTTAAATGAAGACATCTCTAAAATAAGGATAATGATTATACCTACCTCATAGGATTGTTGAGAAGATCAAATAAAATAAATTGTGTAAAATATTTTTCAAACATCAAGCTGACATTTAAATGAGAGCTTTTATTGTATTTCATCAGTACTGACTGGTCCGAATATTGAAATCCATAGATATTGAATATTCAAAGCCAGAAAAATTCAATTTTCAGTTGATAGTTGGTAAGGAAGCATCAACTATATTGTGATTACCAATTTACTAAATTCAAATATCAGAAGCTTCAATTTACTTCAGAAGCTATTTTATTTTATGGATTATATACTAGAAGAAAAAATAGTTAAGTTGTACAAGTCAATGCCTTTTATAGGTCATTATTACTGAGGATGTGCTTTTTTTATTCAGCTGATAGATAAATATGTAGAGTGGTAAAATGGAACAATTTCTATTATCAATGTATTAATACAAATTATATTTTAAAAGATAAAACTCCATTTCATGAGTTTTCAGTATCTAAAACTTTGAAAATAACCCAAGCAAATATTATATCATAAAATATTGCTATAAACTTTTTCATTAACTTTTTCTTATTTGTGTGGTATATTTTTTTCTTTGATATCAAATCTTATAAGTGCAGAATGCCTTTCACCTTCTTTCTCACTTTTCTTTCTATGTGATATAGTTAAGTAAATAAGTAAATCATCTTTGTACTTAAAATAATTTGCATAGATTTAAGAAGTCACAAGACTGACATTTATTATCACCAGAAAGTTTTCAATACAGGATTTTCCAAGAAGTTTTTCAACCAACCAATCCGCAGGTAGTTATTAGGCACTTCCTGCATTCCAGGTACTGTGCTAAGCACTGAGAATCCAAAAAAAAAAAAAAAAAACCCTAACACAGTTCTAGCCCTCAAAGGCTCATATTTTAATAGATGCTCACAATTTAACATACAAGGCATACAGTAAAAATGTGATATAATCCTAGAGAAAAGACAGTAGCATTGGTCTTCTATTACAAAAAGGTATCATAACTGTCAATTCTGGATTTAATAATGTTACACAATTTTATACGATAGCATTAGCATTGAATATATGTAGATAGATAATATATATATATATATATATATATATATACATATATATATACATATATATATACATATATATATGTATATATATATATATAACTATATATACCCAAATATGTTTTAAAATGCACATTTCAGGTTACATAAACTGCTAATTAGATAATGTCCTCTTCCTGGAAGTCATCAAGTGAAGGGTTGGAGTGGTAAAGTGGATGACCACTTTTTGGGGATTCCTATTTCAGGTAGTAAGGGGACTAGATGAACTCCAGGGTCTTTTCCAGGACTAGAATACATCATTCTATGTATTTAAATATCAATAGGGTAATGTGTCTTATTTTAAATATCTCATTAGCATAAGGATATGCATATTATATAATTCCTAGGTATAAAAGTTAAAACAGATTTTTGTTTTAAAATAAAGGTGTGACATTGGGCAACTCTTCCAGAATAATAGGCAGAACATATGCATCCTAGTAAAATAAACACATGCTTATCTTTTTTATAGGTTTGTTCAGCCACTTTTGGAATCAACAGCTGGAAGCCACATTGAGCACAGGAACAACAGGGTGGTGACAGCCTCACAACCATGTCTGCCTGGTTGCCAGCTGGAGATTCAAATGTTGCAACCACAAAGTCTAATCCTTGGAATTGGCTATGCAAACTACAGATTCTATGTACATCTCACATATTGAGGTGTTAGTTGGCATCTCAGAATAATATGTAATGAAGGAAGAAGATGGTAGGTGGACATCAAGGCAACGATTTGAAATAGTATACATGAAATAACTAATGCCAATATATTATTGTTAATGAGTCTTAGGTGAGACAAATGGTGGTTTCTTATTTTGTTTTACTAAATGTAATAAAATTAAAATTGAATGTTTTATTTTTTATATTTTGCATTATATTATATATTATGCATTTTAAGTACATTGTAATCAATACCTCATTCTGATCAATTTAACTAGTGATTCAATATTTTATATTCACTTTAGAACAATACTCATATAGACTGTATAAAGTTTCTCCTCTCTTCCTCCCAATGAAGAAATTATTCTTGATTGTTTAAGGAGAACTTTTCTGTACATTGGCAGTAAAACCCTCACAAACCTCATAATATAGGGGGAAAAACTATGGCCATTTTCCATTAGCTAAAGTGCATAATCTCCATGATCCCAGATTTCAAAATTGATAATTCCTATATTTTCCCCACTCCCCACTTTCCCCTTCTCAGTATATATTAACAGAGTATGGGGGGGAGGGGAAGGAAGGATTCTAATTATTTAAAGCAGGGTTCTTATCCTAGGGTCTGTGACCTAATTTTTTTTGTCTTCATAATTGTATTTAAAAAATAATTGATATCCATTTCATAATCTTAAGAACTTTTATTTTATGTATTTAAAAACATTATTCCATGAAGGAATCTATAGGCTTCATCAGATGACAAGGGGACCCAATCACAAAAAAGGTTTAGGATTCCTGGTTTAAAGGAATTTTCATTCTTTTTCATAATTTCCCTATGCCAACCCTTTTCTAAAATCTCTTGCTGAATCAGTAAAGCATCATATCCATTTGAATACAAATGAGCATGAATGGGACTGATTGGATGAAGTATTTCTCAGTATTGTCACATGATCCCTGTTCTCAGAACTTTGGACCTTGGGAGGTCATTTGATCTCTGGAGGAATGGACTTTGAACCTGGAGATGCAGGAAGTTCCAGGAAGTGACATGACCTGTGAAAAGCAGCCAGCATTAGTGATCATTGGTCAAGGATGGTTATATCCTCTTAGTCTGTTCAATGAGAAGACTCAAGTCTTTTGCTTTTAAACCCTGGACAATGCTGGAAGCAGGTCAGGTTCCAGGAGTACATGGAGGGAGTTGGGATGGCTCCCAGGTGTATGTCTGGGCCTCTCCTAGCAGGGATTAAATAAATGCTTTCTCTTTGTATTTGATGATGTCTCTAATTAGTTAATTGGATTGGAAAGGGGGTCTTGCACCCAACCTATCCCACACAAGCATGATTGTCAAAGTTTTTTGGGGGAGACCCTGAAACTGTCTCTCTCTCTGACTTTGGGGGGAATGCTTGAGAAGTTCTTCTTGAGCCCTTGAGAGATTCTCCCCTGCAAAGGACCCGCCCCAGGGAATCAAGATAAACTGGTTCAGAATCATTCCTACTTAGTCCAGCTGGAGATCTAGATTTCTATCCATCTCAATTGAGCTGAAAATTGACTTGACCACTCCCAGTAAAAGGTCCCATTCTATTGGAAATCTAGGCCTGAGGTCAGTAATCTTATTCAATTGAAACTTCTCTTCAATTCAAAGACTTAGGTCTGATTTCAACTCAAACTGCACCCAGCCCCTAACCAAATTTCAAATTCCTTATAAAAAGGGGCAACTTGGCACACTTTTTTGCAGAGTGTCAAAAGCAGGATATGCCATACCAAGGAACCTCTCTCTCTCTCTCTCTCTCTCTCTCTCTCTCTCTCTCTCTCTCTCTCTCTCTCTCTCTCTCTCTCTCTCTCTCTCTCCTTGGCATAGCTAACTTTAAGGACCTTCTGCCCACTGAGAAGACATTCTCTTTTCAGTGTTAACTCCTCTTTTTCTTTCTCACCTATTTCCCTAACAGGACTATTCTGCTCTTTACCTCTCTGTTGGGATTTCTTTGCTAGGGGATTTCTCTGCTAGGAACTTTTATCTCTCTTTTCCAGGACTCCTCTGCTAGACTTTTACTTTTCTGTCAGGACCTTGCCCCAAAAGAAGTCAGTCTTCCTAGCAAAGGCAATAAACTTCTTTTTGTTAGTCTAACTTTTTGGGTTTGTAAATTCATTTATGAAGGGCCTGTGCTGATCAGAAGGGGTTCCCATAACTCTCTGCCTTGCACCAAACCTCTTCAAAAGTAGATAAAAACAAAAGAAATCATATTTTTAAATGTTTAAAGTAGTATGTTGGAGTAATTTGTACTCTTTGGGAAATTGGGAGACAGGCAATTTATTTTGTAATCACAGTCAACAGAGAAATATGTGAATACTTTGAAATCTTCATTCTCTTTTTTATCCTTTTTAAAATAAAAAAGATTTTGTGACATTAAACAGGAAAGGGGATAGTTTTGATCTCATTAAGGCAAGGGCCATGACAATGATTCATGAGCCGTTAATTAGGTGGAGGTGAGTAAATTCCTTTTATAGGCACAATACTAAAGACTTAAAGAAATAACTTATTTTTCTACCTTTCATGAATCTTAAGATTGATACTTGGGCTTAGCTTAGATTCTATGAAGAATTGCTTGCCTAAAACATTTAGGGACACTAAACAGTAAGTTGGATCTTTGGGGAATAGAACAATTAGGCAAAACTTATCGCTCCAATAATATCTGATAATTATAACAGGTCAAAGAAAGGCTCTGCAGAATGCCTACTCACCCATTCCTTTGGTATGATTGAAATCCCCCTTCACAACCTTGCAGGTTTTTCCATCTCCGTTACATATTCCACAGCGATCTTCTTTGGCAGCTGATCCAATGATCCCATCACAGCCAATTTTCTAAACAACCAAAATTTCCTGTTATTTATTTTATTTATGAAACTCATGGATTTTTTTAGGAGATTCTTAGACTCTGGGCTAATGAATTCAAAAGAATTTTCCATTACTGCAATATTCAAGTACATTTCCTATCTAATTTAGCTTCCATTTCTAATATATTCTTGTTTCTCACAGCATGAGATATAACTTAGCCTTATCTGGTTGGATTGCTTGGTATTCCCAGAACCCACTACAAAAATAAGAGGAAATTTGAAATCATTTGTCTTTTGAGTTCAAAGTTCATTCTTTATATTATCTCATTTATCCTCATGATAGTTCTTATGGGATAGAAGAAGAATCATTTCCCCTTCTTTTTCAGATGGGGAAATTAAAACAGAATAATTTATTTTCTTGCCAAGGGTTACAGTAAAACAAACAAAAATATAAAAACAAAGCAAAAAATCTAATAATACAACATGAACTAGGGATCTGACCCTAGAGACTGAATTCTTCCTTTGATGTCTGGAGAGTCACTAATAACCTCTTCCCAAAAAATTCTACCCCCAGTCAATAATGTCTTTCTCTGTCCTTACTTATTGGAGCAGGATTTGTGTATCCACAGAATGACTTACTTATCACCTTTTCCTACCTCAGAAGTGTCTCTCTAGTACTGTCAGAGAGCCTAGAATTTTATTTGTGCTGAAAATTGCATTCCAGATATATATATATATATATATATATATATATATATATATATATATATATATATATATATCCCTTCACTTTTTACTCACTCAATAAGCATTTACTAAGCAAGCATCTACTATGTATCAGGCTCCTTGTTGAATATTGGAAATACAAAAGAAGGCAAAAATAGTTCTGTTCTTAAGAGTTCACAGTCCAATGGGGCCGTCCAAATCACACAGTTTCAGAAAAGTTTACTAATAACATTGGTAGAGAGAATTTTCCCATGAAAAGAACCTTATTCCAATGAAATTTGGACCAACAATTATACAAGTAAAATAAATTTGAAATAATCTTGAGGAAGAAGGGAAGGATTTTAGTAATGGAGGATAGTTACTGAAAATATGCACAGTCAGGAGAGGGAGTGTCTTAGGTGAGTAACAATTAAGAAACCAGTATCACTGGACTTTAGAATACATGAAAGTGAATAAGTAAAAAGTAAGTAACTAATGAGTAAGGAATAAGAAAAGGCAGAAGAGTGGCCAATACTTACAGAAGATTATTAAAGCCAAACAGTAGATTTTTTATTTTATCCTCAAGATAATTTATTGAATGTATATATATGTAGGGTATAATGTAGCCTGACCTGACCTTTAGGAAGTACAATGCAATAATTGAATAGAGTACTGAAAGACTTGAAGTAGGAGTCCAACTAGCAGACTATGCAAATAGTCCAGGAATAAAGTAATGAAGGTCTGGTACCAGGGTGAAGAAAGTGTCAGAGGAGATCAGAGACTATCCCAGAGAGATATAACTTCTAATTATTTTTTATTTTAAAACACTGAAAAATGATCAATCAAGTACTTATTTAGAAATCATTTCCTATATGTATAAAAGAATTATACATTTAGCATATATTAGATTACTTGCTTTCTAAGGGAGGAAGTGGGGAGGGGAGGGAGGGAAGAAAAAAAAAGTAGAACACGTTTTTCCAAAGATAAATTTTAAAAATTATATTTGCATATATTTTGAAAATAAAAAGCTATTATTTAAAAAGAAATAATTCCCTACTTCTTCAAGGCAGAAACATAGTTTAATGAATGAACAGCTATCACATACACTAAGTTATTGCATTACTAAGGGGCAGGTGACTTGGTAGATAATCTAAATAAGAATTAGGAGCTGGGTTGAAGTCCTACTTCTGATACATACTGGATGAGTGACTCTGGATAACTCATTTAACTGCTCACTCCCCTGCTCAACTCTCTAAAATCATACAATTTCAGAAAAGTTTACTTAATATACATTGGTAAAGATAATTTTCCCATGAAGAGATCCTTATTCCAATGAAATTTGGACCAACACTAAAAGCCTCAAAAATATTATTTATAACAAGTACTATGATTGAATCAACAAGTATTTATTAATCACTTAATGTGTGGCAGATACTGTTCTTAGGTGCTGAGGATGCAAATAAAATCTACATCTTAAAGAAAGAGGGGAGATTTCTGAGATGAAGAGGAAGAGGGAACCCATTGTTAGGTGATGCATTGAATAGAGACTCTAGACCCAGAATCAGGAAGATCTGAATTAAAATCTAACCTCAGATACTTATTAACTATGTAACAGAGGGCAAGTCATTTATCCTCATAAATGGGGATACTGATAGCATTTATCTCACAGAGTTATTGGAGGATAAAATATGATATTAATTATAAAGTCCTTAACACAATACCTGGCACATGGTAAGGGTTCTATACATTTTAATTATCATCAACATTATTATGAATAGAGGATGTCCAGCATAAAGTTACAGAGATGTAAAAACGAATAGGTATATATAAGGAAAGCTAAGTTGGCTGGATTATAGAATTCATAAAAGAAGCTGGAAGAGTAGTTTGATCATGAAGAGCTTTAAAAGCTAGTTTATATTTTGTCTTACAACCAATAAGGGGTCACTAGCATTTATCAAGTAGGAGAGTAACATGATTAAACAGTATTTAAGGAAAATGACTGGCATCTGTGTGGAGGACAGACTGGAGTGAGGAAAGACTTGAAGTAGGGAGACTAATTTGGGGGCTATAACAGATGATGAAGGCCTGAACTAAGGTGGTGGCAAATAAAAAGGGTTGGACAGGAGAAATGTTGTGAAGACAGAAACAACAAGATTTAGCAATTCATTAGATAAGTGGGATGAAAAAGAATAAAGAAGCAAGGTAACAAGAAGATTATGAACTTGGGAAGTAGGAAGAATGAGTTCATTTTCAACTGAACAAAGAAAATTTTGAAGTAGAAGACATTTTGGGGGAAAGATAATGGGATCCTCTTTTTAGATGAGTTATCTTAAAGATGTCTAGTTTTAAATGTCCAAGAGTCAATTGTTAATGTGAAAATGAAGCTCAGAAAAGAGTCTGGGGGAGACAACTATATCTTTGGGCCATCTGCAGATGAATGATCATTAAAGCCATGGGAGCTAATGAGGTCACTAAGAAAGGGTAAAGAAATTAAGAAAGGCCTCAGATAGACCCTTCTGGAATGAATACCCATCTTTAAGATGAATGATGGATAATGAATCAGTACAAGAGTTTGGAGTATTGTCAGACATTGATATGATAGTTCCACAAACACAGGTTATGATTTAGTAAAGATAAAGCTATATCAATTTCAAATTAAAAGTTTTGAAAAGATTACAAGTATCCTTGGAGATAGGGAAGGCAGAAGAGGCTTATTCCTGCCCTCTACAAAGATAAAGAAACTTTGTAGGTGAGCTTAAATTGATAAAACTCAGAAGAGGCTGCTTTGAAAAGCAGCTCAAAGATGGTTCTGAAAAGAAATTCATTATTATCTACTGCCAATAAAGTAAGAGTAAAGAATAGTAGATGGTAGAATTTAGGTGAAACATTAGAAAACAAAGTATAGGCTGGCACCAGTTATAATATATTATAAACATAGCTAAAATATAACTATGTTTTATATATAATATAAAATAGGTGTAATATAGAGCACTTTTCGCTAACAAAAACTATTAAATATTGTTATTGGAGTTAGTCCAATAATGATTGGACATCCATAAATCTGGGAAATGTAGGAATAATGGAATTAATTCTACATGAATCTGGGCTTTTTTTCTGGATTACTGACCAACCACTGTTAAGTTCTACTTCAATAACAGTTTTTAAATATTCAGAGAATTCATATTCATATGTTCAAAATATTTATTCGGATAATCATCAGAGATGAGTATCTAAGACTATAAGTAGATTATGTCTTCATACTATCACTTTACATTACCAAAAGCACAATTTATTCTCTCTTTTCCATCCATATATACACAAAGATTATATATATATATATATATATATATGTATTTCTTCTTTCTATTTTTTTGCATGGGTGCACTGCCTCTCTACAGTGTGGTAAGGTCCCTTTCACTGAAGAATATTGGGAATGTATGGTCAAACATTAGGAAGAAATTCTAGAAGTGGAAAGTTTACAATCTTTTAAAGAGTGAAATTATTATACAAGTTTTCGAATTTACTTGGGTCTCTTTTGTGAATGTTTTATTTTTTGGAGTGGTGACATGTGGCATGTTTGGATGTGTTAGATAATTTTGGAACCTGATATCATAATGTAATAAAGAGAATACTAGTCTGGGAATTAGAAAAAAACAAGCTTTTCAGAGACTAAAACTCTTATCATTTGGCGCTTTGGCAATGTGAACATAAGCCAAATAACAACCTGTTTGTGAGAGTTTTTTTTTTTAACATATAAAAGAGAATTAAACTTATTCTTTATATTCCCCAGATTATTCTTAAAAAAAAGTACCTGATGAATTGTAAAGTATAGTAAAATTTAAATTATTATTTAAGAGGACAAGGGAATTTTAATTATTTTTCCATATACATGTAAAAAACCTGTGGTTTTTATGTATATATATATATATATATATATATATATATATATATATATATATATATATATATATATATATATATATATATATATATATATATATATATAAGAGAGAGAGAGAGAGAGAGAGAGAGAGAGAGAGAGATGTTACACAGACTTAATCCCATATAATGCAATCATGCTTTTCTATCCCCATTTTGTTTTCACATTTAGGGCTCACTAAAAATTAGAGTTCTGTAATGTTTCATTTCCTACCAGTTCAAATAAAAATGAAAATGTGATTAATACAGATAGTTTTTTTGTATATCAGCAGACTATCTAATGATGAACCATTATGATGATCCATTATGGGTATATGCTGACATGGCACAGTTTAGCTACTGCAGGAAATGGGACTTTCCTGTGTTAACTATTAGAGGAAAGAAGTGAAACACAGTCTCAGGAGGGGTAGGACAGTGAAAAGAATTTGCTTTCTTCCAGACTCTGATCCATGGGTAGAGAAAATTGTCTTAAGGATACTAGGGGCTATTTCATTTGACACAGAGATCTACACTTAGTGTTCACTGGGACACAGATATTCTCAATCCACCTCACCTTCATTACTCCCATAGATGGATGCCCTTGTGATACAAATAGCTGCTTCCTTTATAGTCTTTTAAGGAAACAGCAGAGAAGCACAAATGACATACTAAGTTTTTAGCTTAGCAAAATCTACAAGACCTCAAAATGAAGCAACCAACCTTCTACCTTCTGGGTACAATTTCCTCCAGTGTCTTTCTCCTAGAACTTTTCCCACTTCCCCTCTTTGTCTTCTAAGAATTTCTTTCAAAAAAGAGTCTATTGCTGTATATCCTTTGATTGATATGCTTTGTAACATACATAGACACACACACACAGAGAGAGAGAGAGAGAGAGAGAGAGAGAGAGAGAGAGAGAGAGAGAGAGAGAGAGAGAGAGAGAGAAGGAGGGAGGGAGGGAGGGAGAGAGAGGGGGAGGTGGGGGGGGAGAAGGGGAGAAGGGGGAGGAAGAGGGAGGGAGCAAGGGGTTTTTGGGAGGAAGGGAAAGATAGAGACAGGGAGAGCACTATTTGTTGTAATGCAAAATCCCTTGCAAGAGAAGCCTGGGAACAAATTATCTAGATTGGTATTTTCTATCAATAGCCTATTAATTCCTGTCCTTGGGTTAAAAATAAATAAACAAACAACAATAACAAGAACAAAAACCTTTTCTTGCTAAAAGTCCAAATCCAGCATTGATTTATATTTCAAATGAGCCAGTAAACTTTGTTGCCAAAGTTTAAGTAGTCTCGACCTTTTGATTTTTTTTTTAAGAGGCAAAGCCAAAGACAGCTCAGATTGTCAATTCTAGGACATTTTCAGGTATTCCTGAAGTACTCTGTCCTTTTACAATTTTTCTGTAAAGAGGTTGCCTCTTCTTAAACCTTGTAAATTATTTATAGGCAAATACAACAAGGAACATGTTTGTCAACATTTTATTTCTCCTATAAGGACTGATTTAATTGGAAGATTTGAACAATATGGATTTTGGGAAGTGATCTGATTAATCTGGTAATCTTTGTTACTTTCCAAAACATGGGCTACTCAGTTTAGTCTTCTACAATCTCTCTCCCTCCTCTGCACCCACCCTTCCTCTGTTATGCACCTATCTATTGCCAATGTCCTTAATACTGGGGGCCAGATGTATTTTCACAAACTATAGGGAGAATTTTGATTATAGGGTTATTGTTTTTTAGATTTTCCTTGGTTAATGTATAATTTCATGATAATTTTATCAACAGCATTCCCCCTTTCCTCACCTTATTAGGTATAAACAACAGGACACAGAGAAAATCTTGTCAATAGTATAAAGTTATCTAGATTGTTTGTTTAAAAAATACAAATGAGGTATATCAAAAGGAAAACCACTTTGGAAATTGCTGTTCAATTTCAAATTCGGTAACATTATCCTCAACAACAAAAAACAAGATAATCAACAATTAGGCTGAAGAAAGGGGGAAAAAAATCCAGCATTGTGGTCTGAGAAAACAATATCTGCTCAGATTTACTTCATCCAGAAGACACCAATGCAGTCTAACATTATGAGAGAATGTGCTACTAAATTTGCTGCACAAGAAAAATCAGATCATAAAAAAGAAAAAAAAAACTGAGAAAGAAAACAAAATGTAAGCATACAACAACAGAAAGAGTGAGAATGCTATATTGTGCTCCATATTCAGTTCCCACAGTCCTTTCTCTGGGTGTAGATAGTTCTCTTCATCCCTGAACAATTGGAACTGGTTTGAATCATCTCATTGTTGAAGAGAGCCACATCCAACAGAATTAATAATGATCTCCTGGTTCTGCTCATTTCACTTAGCATCACTTCATGTAAGTCTCTTTAAGCCTCTCTGAAATCATCCAGCTGGTCGTTTCTTACAGAACAATGATATTCCATAACATTCATATATCATAAGCTATTCAGTCATTCTCCAATTGATGGACATTCCCTCAATTTCCAGTTTTTTTTGTCACTATAAAAATTGCTGCCACAAATATTTTTGTATATATGGGTCCCTTTCCTTCCTTTAAGATCTCTTTTGGATATAATATCAGTAGAAACACTGTTTGGTCAAAGAGTATGAACAGTTTGATAACAAACTTTTTTTTTAAATAATACTTTTCAGTTAGGTTTTTAGGGTGTTTTTTTCAGACATTAAAATCCTAAATGGCAATAAGTCAAATCTTCCCATATCTGTTCACTCAGAAACATGAGTCAAAATCTTTAAGTCAATATATATTCTTATATTATGAGTCACCACACATCAGAGTGTAAATTAAGTATACTGGACAATTTATGAATTTAAATTAACTCGTTCTTCTGTCTTGACTTTTGACTTTTCCAAACAAGTTTCTATTTTGGTAAATGAAGAAATGGTTTGCACATCTGAAACTTCATCTACTTTAGAGTTAAACAAGTCAGAATGTGCTGTGCTGTGTTTAGATTAAGTAAAAGAAGTTGCTGAAGGAAAAATGGATTTAAATATTTCACAAAAACTTTTTTGTCATTAATATGATATATCTGCTGAAAACTGGAATAATCAATAGACTGATTGCTCTAACTGTTAACCCGCCTAAGTGTCCAAAACAACAGTCAGCTTAAACAACTTTAATGCTTCCCATATTTTCAATTGAACTAGTGGTCTCAATAGATCAAATACAAATATTGATGTAATATGTGTCATTCTCCATATTAACTGTGTATAGTACACTAACTGTGACAGATCTATCCACACTGCCAACTTTGGCTGGCTTTATTCAGGGTCCATATAGATCCTAAGGGATGGAACACATGACATAGGAATGTACAAGTCTGAACAGTAGTAGCAAATCTGGGAACAAAAGGGCAATAGCCAAACTAATCTGCTAGCAAGGGCATTTTTATTCCTTTGCTGTACAGTCAATGGAACCAATAAGTAATATTCTTGGCAAGGAAGAAATTTTTTAAATGGAGGCTACCATAGGACACCATTCAAGTCATTAATTTTGAATGTTACTGGAGCTTTATAAAAATTATTTATATGGTTTAGAGTTCCAAGAGAACAAGATGACCAAAAACCAAAGAAACCCAAAACAATAAACTCTATAAAATCTTTCCACATTATCCTGGTGATCCTTGGCAAGGTACTATTTTACAAACACTAGAAATTCACATTACCCATTTATGAGTCTTCAAAGTAAGCCTCTTATAATTCATGTTCATGGGCAGCATATTATAGTTGAAGCCACCTTATGGATTAGTTCTGGTGCATTAGAATTCATGATAGTGTGACAGTCCTTTAGACAAGCACAACTGACCAGAGAAAGAGATCAGTGTGTATATAATCCCAAAAGTAAGAGGTCCACATTTTTTTTTGTTCCTTTTGAAGTATTTTTAAAGGCTCCAATCCATTTGGTAACAAAAATTTTCATGTTTGTAGTTGTGAAAAGCTTATAGGGAAATGAAGGAGACTTTGGGAAGCCTTATCAATTCTCTCTCTCAAAAAAAGGAGAAATTTTAGAAATACATAAGCATTATGAAATCTAATTAGTAACTTATCCTTTCATGAACAACAATGAACTATGATCTAAAGAAATAAATTAAAAAAACTTTAAGAAGTAATAGAATTATACAACTTTTGAATTGGAAAAATTGTCTGCTCTAACCCTTTAATTTTACAGATAAAGAAATTGAGGCTCAAGGATGTCAAGTAACTGTAATTAAAGTCGTAAACTAAGTCAGTAGGAATATTTGAGGTTAGTGTATCACTGAATATTTTTTCTGTATATCATATTAAACATCTTAGATAAATTTACAAACTTAGAAGCATCAATGTGTTTTAGATGCTTGGATGCATCTAATCTTCAAGAAGATGTCAAGAAAGACAAACATAGCATAGCAATTGGTTACAGAATATTGGACTGGATTACCAATGGGTCTGACTTTGTGTTTTAATTCCTGTATTAAGATGTTTTCCATGGGTTAAATATAAAAGATAAATTTAAAAAAATTTTAAAAATTCCTATTGATGTTTTTATATCACATTTCCCCCTACTATATCTTTCCCTTACCCATCCAGATAGACATCCCCTGTAATAAAGAATAGAATGGGGAAGCAGAAAGTTTTTCAAATCTAACAAGTTAATTAAATCTAATGATATATTCAGTGTTTCACAACTATGTTAGCCTCACTTTCACCTCTAAAAAGAAGGAAGAAACTTTTAAAACTTTCAATTGTATCTTAATTAACTAACAGGGATATTTTCTTAGCCCCATAAAATATTTTTTCTTTTCTCATTAAGTTTAAAAACATAATAGTTTTAGTGCATCGTGATAGATATAATACCAAATACATTAATATAACTTTTAAAATATATAGAAGAAAACAAACAAAGAAGGGGGCACATTTCTTTTATAGGTCTATGTCTGGTGATTATAATTATATAAAATTCAATTTTGATTGATTTTTGTTATTCTTTCCATTTATATTTTTGTAGCCACTTTTGGTGCAAAGTACAATAAATGGACTAGGAAAACAAAAAAAAAACAGGAATATAATTTTCTAGTCTGTTTACTTCATTATGACAAATGTATTCTTCATATTACTATTTCTTAAGGCACCATAACATACCATCACACTCATGTACCACAATTTATTTTCCAATTTATGGGTATTTGCCCTATATCCAGTCCTTTGCTACCACAAGTATTGATATAAATATTTTAGTGGTTTGGGATCTTTCCTTTTATATTTGATATTATCATTAAATAGAAATGATTTTATATTAATAACAGTTCATCATAATTATGCTTTTCCTTCCACTCATAATCAACCCATGGGTAAAACAATCTGCCATTGTAAAATATACATAACTGTTTTGTTTGTTTTGCAGAGGCTGCTAGATGGCACAGTGAACAGAAACTGGGTCTGGAATTAGTAAAACTTAAGTTCAAATATGGTCTTAAATGATTACTAGCTATATGGCAATAGGTTCATTTGTATCTGCCTCAGTTTCCTCAATTGTAAAATGTGGATAAGAATAGCACCTATCCCTCAGGTTGTTGTGAATATCAAACAACATGATATTTATAAAGTAGTTAGCAAAGAACCTGATAAACAATAGGTGCCTTCTCCTTCCCTCCTCTCCTCTCCTCTCCTCTCCTCTCCTCTCCTCTCCCCTCCCCTCCCTCCCTCCCTCCCTCCCTCCCTCCCTCCCTCCCTCCCTTCCTTCCTTCCTCCCTCCCTCCCTCCCTCCCTCCCTCCCTCCCTCCCTTCCTCCTCCTCTCCTCTCCTCTCCTCTCCTCTCCTCTCCTCTCCTCTTCCTCTCCTCTCCTCCCCTCCCCTCCCCTCCCTTCCCCTCCCCTCCCCTCCCCTCCCCTCCCCTCCCCTCTCCTCCTTCCTCCCCTCCTTCCCCTCCCCTCCTTCCCCTTCCTTCCCCTCTCCTCTCCTCTCCTCTCCTCTCCTCTCCTCCCTCTCCTCTCCTCTCCTCCCCTCCCCTCCCCTCCCCTCCCCTCCCCTCTCCTCTCCTCTCCTCTCCTCTCCTCTCCTCTCCTCTCCTCTCCTCTCCTCTCCTCTCCTCTCCTCTCCTCTCCTCTCCTCTCCTCTCCTCTCCTCTCCTCCCCTCCCCTCTCCTCCCCTCTCCTCTCCTCTCCTCTCCTCTCCTTCCTTCCTGCCTCCCCACCTCACTCTCTCCTTTGGTATTTATGAATAGGAAGACTATTCACAAATCCAGAGATCATAAGATGAAAAGCTTCTCTTCTTTTGTTATAGAGACAAGAATATGGGTTCAGAATATTATACATACAGTCAAGATATGACTAATGCATTAGCCAGTTTTGTTCCACTATTTGTTTTATTATCAAAGAGGGTTAAATAGAAATGTCATATAGGACAATGGCCATTATAAAAAACAACAAAACAAAATGTATCAATGAAGTTTTAAAAAACATGCAGAGTATTGGATTTTCACAATGTTCTTTACAAATAACATGACATGAAAATTTTGTTTTACTGATATTTTGAAGTTCAAGCTAGAATTAGGTAGGGCTATATTATCTTTCTGTCACCCATACATCCCGCCATAATATTTAGGGTGATATAGAGGAATGAGGTGAATAATAATAAAAAGAACACTGAATTTGTGTTTAGATTTTAATACCAGAAATTCTCTATATAAGCTATTTACATAACTTTGCTAGAATCATTTAATGTGTGTCTGATTCTCAGCTTTTTTATCTGGAAAATAAGAATGATACTATTTATCTTCTCACCCTGGTCATGGAAATCATCAGCTCCTTAAGAAGTTTGTAAGATTAGAGGCTTCAATCTCTTTCCTGTACTCTAATTAAACATTCTAGGGCCCCTGTGTAACTAATTCACTAACTAGCAAACCAATTAATTTGAAATTGTAAGGAACTCAGGGTAGACTATTTTAAAAGAGACATGGCATCCTGAGTGAGGGAGATGACAATTATGATACATCTGGAATGCTGTATTTAGTTCTGGTTTCCACATGTTAGGAAAGCCATTGAGAAATTGGAATGTCTTCAAAAGAGGACAACTTATACACAGAGATATCTGGACAGCATACTATAGCAACAATGAGATCAAATAAAGTAATTTAAATAAAATGTTTGTAAACTTTGAAAGAGATCTATAAACATGAACTATTATTGCTAATTAGTTCTCATCTTTCATGGGACTTAAATAGAAATAGTCCTGTTACTATCTGGTTATTATTATTATTTTTTATATTCCATGTTCTGTGGCCTCTGGTACAGGTGGGTAAAATATCTGCTTTTTTAACTGAAAAAAGTATCAGGATATAAGTTGATCTTCAGTAAGCTCACTGAAATCACCTTCAGGACAACTTTATAGCAGACAGAATGAAGGGATGATTTATGCTTCTTCCTGTTTCCACATGATTTTGATTTCTTCTGTTAGATTTCTTTTTTTTTTCCTATGTAGCTTAAGGATTATGACTTTGAGTTGGTGCCATCAATAAAAACAATTCCTAAATGTTTGTGGATTTTTTTGTCCAGATAATTTCATGTGAAAGTATATGATAATAATGGTACTATTGCAATGTAGCTTATTGTCTGAATTCTCAAGGATATTTTGTGTTATGTATTTGTAGTATAGTGATTTTTAACTAGTCAAAAACAGTGAGCTTCTAATGTATATATCTAGTTGACAGGTTTTCTTTCATTATTGAGTATTCACAAAATATTTATTGCCTTTAATGACATGATATGTAGTTTTTGCTATTTCCTTGTATAATCTACATTGATCAATGTCAGGCTTCTTTAAGGATAACATAGATGTAATTTCTAGTCGTAATAACCTAGTCCTTAATTACCATTTTAGATCCATCTCTACATTCCTATCTAAAAAAAGAAATAAAACAAACTTCATGATTTAGCCATTCGTTTGATACACTTTTATCAATATGTTGTTACTTGAGTTGATACAGATGTTTCTTTTTGATTCTTCTTGTATCTTGGATGTTTCAGTCTCAGTTCAGAGGTAAACCACTTACAGTCATATGCAACAAAATCAGTGGCATATTTCTTTTGTGGGCCTTTAAAGGTGTTCATTTAGATGTTATTTCTGTGTTACAAAAGTCCTTCTGTAAGTTTTTAACCTTATTATCCTGTTTGGAACATGTAAATCATTCTTCTTAATTTTGTTTTTGCTTTTTGACAAGGAAGTATTAATCTTTTGACCTTTTTTGGTTCAGAGTGAGAAGGTTCTGTGTTTCAACATCATTGTATGGATTTTTTATTAGAATACTTTACAATTTTTTTTTGTCTATTTGATATTTCCAAAAATGTATGTTAAGAATGGTATTTTATATAAATTGCTTTAAAAATATTCTTCCTACTGAACTTTGATTTCAGGCTGTCAATAAATCTCTGGACACACACACACATATATGCATGTATCGCATGTATATGTCTATGTAGGGAGTATGTATGTATGCTTGATATATTTATATTTGATGTTAGTTGTTAGAAGAAAACCAAGAAATTTATAAATAACACTTTTATTCATGATTTGTATTTGACTTCCAGATTCTAGCTTAAGATCTTTAGTTTCTATTGTGAACTTGAAGAGTTTTAAGTTTCAGTCAAAATGACATTTTGATAACATGGAGAAAGATTCTATGAGATGTAATTATTTAATATGTTTTTTGATGGACCCATACAATTTGATAGCATTCCTGTATATTGAGAGATTAACCAGATGTTGGTATATCACTCTTTACCTTGAAGAACAGATTTACTTTGATTTGGGAAAGAACATAATAGGTTTCCAAAGAAGGAAACTAAAGGGATAAGGAAAAGAAATGGACTTATGATTTCATTAGTATAGGGAACTCCTTTACTGAGAAACTCCAAATACAGGGCAAAAATTTTCTGCAAATAATAATCTAGTGTTTAAAGCACTGTGTCCTTGTTCAGGGTCACAGAGCCAAAATGTAAGAGATAAGACTTGACATCAAGTTTTTACTGGCTTGTAAGTCAGTTGTGTCTCCTCTATACAGAGCAATCACGGACTCCCCATTGAGTTCACAATAGTAAAACACATGCCTGGCAAAGAGCAAATGCTAGATAAACTAATCCTCTGTGAATTAGGATATATTTCATACCAATGACGCTTTACAATATCATTTTATTGGTGACATATTTTAAATAGAGTTCCTCTTTATTGATATATCAAATGTGCAAGTATTCTTCTTGTATGCCTATTTTATATATTTATGGCAGTATTATAAATAAGGCATGAATACAGAAATGAGTCAAATATGAAGTCAGTATTAGTGTTAAGGTGCTTTTGGATAGCTTGGTATATAATTAAGAATGAATAAGTTGCTCTTTGTAGTCCTAGAGTTTGAGGGCATGCTTTATCACTCTTTGGCCAATATATTTTTTTTTGTAAATACATCTATATGTATGCTTATATATATATATATATATTTCTGTATGTATATCATTTATATGAGTATATAGTTGCATATATACTGTATATAGTCAAAGAAATTTAAGATTCTTCAAATTCCCACAGGAATGATGGAAACTATAGACTTTTGCTAGAACCTGTAGATAAAAAAGAACCAATGAATGGTAATATTTACAAATATCTTGGTTTTCTTCAGAGAAATGACATCAAACAAAGCTATCAAAAAGAAATATGTAGAAACTCAATGGGAAGAATATATTTAAAGTAAATGAAAAGATAGGAATCTTAATACTACTTTTGGAACTATCACAAATATGTACAAACATATATATATATATATGCATGTATTACACATATATGTAAATAAATATACATACACACATAATATAAGCAATATTTTAGTAAGTATTTATGGCAGCTAAGTGTTACAGTAGTTAGGAAGCTGGGACAGCAGTCAGAAACACTCATCTTTCTAAGTTCATATATGGCTTCAGGCATATACTATCTGTGTGATCCTGGGTTCAAATCCTTGATGCCATTTACTAGTCAATTCAACCCTCTGGGATTCCATATTTTGATCTAACAGAATCATGGAATTAGATTTGGCTTGTGAAATTTCCAGCTCTAGAATATATTCTGGTCTCTTTACACTGGTTTTGGATATTGTAGGAAGGAGTAACCAAAGCAATTTTTAAAAGAACAATCAGATATTATAGCTAAATAAAGGTCACATTTGTTTGCATCCTTCAATGTACACATATAATGTGAGCTCTGTTTTTCATTTTTCACTAACATTCTATCCATTAACATTAATGTGTCACTCATGCCTGATTCTTCATGACCCCATTTGGGGTTCTCTTGGAAAAGACACTGAATGGTTTACTGTTTTCTTCTCCAGCTCATTTCATAGATGAGAAAACTGAGGCAAATTGAGTTAAGTGAGTTGTTCAGAGTCATACAGCTAGTAATTGTTCTTAGACAATTTCCTGAATTACATAAATTTGATCATGTAAGATTTAAGATTTTTTATTACTTAGTTACTTGAAACTATATATTAAAAGTTCACATGCATAGTCATTCTCTTGAGACACATTTACCTAGAAATTCAGTTGAGTATATTTGGCAGTTACCTGGTTTATGTATGGTCTGACAACTACTGTGCTACTATTTATCCCACCATTTAGGGAACCAGGGACTGAACATTTTCTAGCTAGCCAGGAACATACTTGTTCTTGTTCTTTATCTTTTGCCTAATATTTAGTTGTGATTTAATGTATTGGTGGTCATGTGAATTTATTTTTTAAATTCAAATTCTGATGTGAGAAGTATCTAGTGTATTATCTCATCTTCTTAAGACAATAACTCTTTCTTTGTATTTAGTTTTCAGGGATGAGAAAGCCAAGAAACTCCATAAAAATACAGGAAAGTGTCTTTATCTAAAATAATCCTTCTTTCTTTTCCCTCCTTGCTGCTCATAGCAAATAGGAAAGCAATTTGTTTTAAGAATTAGCAGCAGAAGCTACAGCATAGCAGCAACAGGGAGGGTCTTAATTTCTTCATATATATAGAGAAGAGGAATATTCCAGTGGTCAGAGAATAATCTGTTTATGTTTCTGGTACTGATATGTATCTGGCACTGATATATGTATCAACATGCTAAGTAGCCTTCTTGTGAGGTAAATAGGCACTATGACTTTCTGACTCATTAGGAAAAATTAAGCAATTTTTGAGAGATTGGAAGAAAGATATTTTCTAAACAAATGAAGAGGGAGAAAATCTTAGTGGTATAAAGTCCAACCTTTATCATAAGATTAGAGGCTGGAAGAATTTAATGCAATTGGGAAACATTTAAAGCGACTTAGTAGGTTTGCAACTATTTCCATAGAGGAGAGTTGTAACATTTGAAAAAGAATCATTTTCTTATCTCTTACTGATTAATCAGAATTCACAAGAGCTAGCAGGAAAGAATACATCTCTTTCTGGTTGCCAAATGAAGGAACAAGTTCTGATGGTTAGCAGAATCAAGTGGAAAAGTACAGAAGGAACCATATATTGGTCTGACATGGACAACTGAGAGCAATGCTATTGATGGGGAATAGCTTCAGAGAGGCCTGGAAACAACCACTACTTATAGTAATTTAAATTAAGGGCACTTGGTACCACCAGAGTGTATCCAGAAAATGTGGAGGGAAATTATGAAGACTTAGTTAGGTGGCTGTAGACCTGGGGACTATAGGAAATATTTTGTTTGCTGCTAAAGGTATTGATATGGAAAGGGGATGTAAACAAAAAGAATTTTTTTTAGAGAGCTGGAATTGGATATGTAGACCATAGTTTCAGTTGCATTTAGCCATTGCAGCTAATGAAGTATGATTTAAAAAATACACACATATAGGTATACCACAGGCACATACATATATACATAAATTTATCTTCCATTTTTAGGATATTCCAATTAGCCAGTGCCATGCTTTTACTTTCAGGGTTCCATAGATAATTAGTAGGAGGTTATTATTTTAATTGTAGCTCAGGAGCCCCCACAATTGTGCTTCTCCTTAACAAGCCAGCTAGAAGAATCAGTTCTTTGGCAAAGGCATTTATTTACTCAAATGGCATAACCAAAATAATATTTACAAAGCATTTTCCTTAATGTCATGGGTACCTTCTCTTTTAACAGTCAATGATAGGGCAAGGAAAAGATTGTGCAAAAAGTTAAAGTTCAATGGTATTTTTAAAGGCATATGTATAGAGAAAACATATGTCTAAGAAAAACAACTCCAGGACAGTGGAATTCCAATGTCTTCCATTTTTATTTTGGGCCTTATGAAATTTGCTCTGGAGTATGGATCATGGCTGGATGAGTTGTTCTGCTTCTCAGTTAGCCTATCTGAGCAGAATATGACATCTCTATTGGATGACTGGCTCAGCATGACTTGCTCCTAATTGGAGTAAGTCAGTGTCATGGTCAAGAGACTAGACCAGGTGCAGTTAGGTAAGTTCCTTGGCATTATCTTGGATCTTCACCAGGTATGTCTGGCAAGAAGTCATCCTTTGGCCCCATATTTCAAAAACAGTTAGGTACCATAGTTTGCCAAACCCTCCTGGAAAGATCAAGGAGGTCATTCTACTACTGTTTAATAGTAACTACCAGGTGAAGTCAGGCATGTTGCCTTGACAATGAGTGACTGATATTTGACACATGAAATGGATAGTTTCAATGGGTTTTCTGCACTCCATTTTTGTTGGGCAGTTGTAGATTGCAGCTAGACTGCACTTGCACACTCCATTGCTAAGTGTTATCACACTCTCTTTAGCTGTAATGGGACAGAGCTTTTTGTGCTCAAGGGCTATACAATGTTAGTTAGAAACATCTAATTAGCAGTTATTTGAATTTGAAATTGAATTGAAAATAATAAAATTTCATTTAAAAATACTGTATAATTCAAAGTTTCATTTAAAAATATGGTATAATTCAAAATCAGGTGTTTCACCAAATAAAATAAGAGAAAAGTTTTACTCAAAGTAAAATTCTACCCTAGGTAAAATTGACAAATAAACAAATATTTTAGTACCTCTTCTTTATCCCTTTCTTTCTACCTCAGTTTTCTTCGTCATGTATTCCAATACCCACTCAGGTATGTGGTTTGCTCATGCTGCTTAGGGTTGTCCCTTGGTTCCTGACCATATCATTTTTCTAAGTAAAAATGTAATACTTTTACTTCCTTAGAGATTTTATGAATTAGCCAACATGATAACTAGTTCAATGCTAATAGTTTCTAATAATTTAATGTATTAACCATTTTAAATAAAATCTGTATTTTACCAGAGGCCTTTGGTAACTTAACTTTAAAGGCATGAGTAACATGAGAACCTGTATTTGGCAGACCAAGTAGATATTTTTGGGCAGTAAAGGCTTTTAATGCTCTTATGTCATTGTGCTTTGAGGGACTAGCCAATGAGGTCTAACAGGATCCACAGAAAATTTCTAAATTTGTCCTTCCTGATGGGCTACATATACAAAAAAAAATGCTTTGGCTACATTCTTGCTTGATTACGATTTATCACACAGAATTTTGGAGAATATGTTTTTGTCCCTAAGTGGTGGAGATATCAGTACTGTAAGATAACTAAAATAAAAACCTTCTCATTGGTTATAAAGCCAAAAAAACTTAGGATTCCTGAGATGCTGAGAAGCATGTGAGGTCTAAGACAATCTCATACGATAAGAGTGAGAAATAAACTTTTTGACTTTTAACTATTTGACATTAGGTCTGGCCCAGTATCTCTTGAATCACCAATTCCTCTTGCTTCACATTCAATTAGAAGACTTTGATTTGAGTCATCCTACAGTATCACTCTCTTAACTACTCATAGCCAGAAACTGATTCCCCAAAGTTCTGTGTATTAGATTTGAACCAGATAGGGAAAATCTGAGCACACTCTTTGAAACTCCCTATAAGTGACAGATTGAACTGTTATCCCATATGAAGGTGACCATGTGTCCTGCTCAGCATCTCTTGAATCATCAGTTCTAACTCTACAATCAGGATAAATATGAGCATTCTATAACACTATGACAAGAGAGCAAGGAAAGGCTTTTCTGCCCCAAAATATTTCTCTACTTAATGCTTGCCAAAGTGTTAAGTTCCCATGGTTTATTTGCTTTTTTATTTTATTTTATTTGTTTTCTTTTGTTTTGCTTGTTGAGTTGTTCCAGTCATATCCAACTCTTTTGATTCCTTTTGGGTCTTTCTTGGCAAAGATAATGGAATAGCTTGCCATTTCCTTCTCCAACTTATTTTACAGCTGAGGAACTAAGACAAACAGCATCAAATGACTAGTCCAGGAGCACACAGTTAATAAGAGTAAAGTTATATTTGAACTCATAAAGATGAGTCATACTGATTCCAAGCTTACAGTTCTATCCACTGAGCCACCTAGCTGCCATTAAGTTCCCATGTTACCCCTTTAAGTTACCAGAGGACTCTGTTAAAATGATAATCAGGAAGGACAAATAATGAATCCTTCTTAATCAGTTTATCCATTTCTATAGTAAAACCGTCTTTCTTTTATTACATACTCATAAAATTACAGAATTTGAATTCTCCATTAGAATGTAAGATATTGGAGGATTGGGATTATTATTTTTTGCCTTTTCTTTGTATTCTTGCATTTAGCAACAGTACCTTATATATAGCACCTGGATAATGAAATATTTATTGACTGGTATTTAGACTCTAAAGATTGGAAGGGACGCTTACCTTAATAGAAATCCTTTTTTTTTTTTTTTTTTTTTTTTTTTTTTTTTTTTTTTGAGAAATTCTACGTTAAAGAACCTCTCTTCCAGACTACCTTAAACTTCATCATTCAAATGCCCTTGGCTTCAATTGATCCCAGCACGTGGCTAGAGCTGGCATATTCATTACTAAAGGACTAAATGTTTTTCAGTTACCATCATCACTCTTTATGGTATAAAGAATCTTTCCTTTTGAAAAGTAAGGATTAAGGAACTATATTTATTGAAGGTTGCCATAGGTTACTAATGGCTTAGAGTTGAAAATACTTATGACCCATATTGAAGACTCTACTGACCAGAGAATTTTAGTATTAGAAATGCCTCAGCCCTGACAAGAGGCCAGTTAAACACACTAGCAAAAGGCTGGGAGTTGCTTAGCTGGCATTACTATAAAGGATATTAATGATATTTCTTTGGAGTGGTTTAAAAAAGGAATGTAAATAATGAGGATATATCATAGACCAACACATGCCTAGGATATCCCATCTTAAGTGTTCAATTTATTAAGAAAATAAAATCCAAACTTGGCTTGCTAGCAAGTTTATGGGGAACTGTCAACAATTTCTCATTTGAGTAATTATAAGCGCTTCGTTAGCACTCTACAGTGCCATTTGGCAGAATAAGTGAACATTCTTTGCAACAAAGAAAAGATTATTTTAGGTTCTCATTAGAGTACTGCATTTTATGTTGGGGAAAATGTCTTGCCAAATGTCCTGGGCACCAAGTACTTATCATCCACACATATCTGTATCTGATAACAGGAACTGAATAGTGCTGAGGCAGTCTGGATACTGTCAGGTTTTCTTCTGCAAAGAGAATTAGGCATTTGCCTAAGTAGAAAATATTTAAAATTCCAACAGAGTTGAAGAGTTTCTGTGGCAGCAGAATCTAATTAGAAGACTTCTTTGCAGATTTTGAAAAATAAATTTTTACTTGGTAGTTTTAGATCTGGGAATTTTCCCACTGCCATTTTTAAATTTTTCAAATTTTAACACATATCTTTTGTTGTTCTATCATCATTTCTGAATATATTCTTCCTTTCTCTCCACCCAATAAAATTTCTTTTAAAATAGAAAAAATAAAAATAGAAAACAGTTCAGCAAAACCAACAGAACATATCATTCAAATCTGACAGTATTTGTAATGTCCCATATCCAATCTCCCTCCTCTACAAAAGAGAAAGGTCTAACTCATTATATTTTTTAGTCAAAATCTAGATATTACAAAAAGACTCTGATGGTAGATATTTTACATATTGTGATATTGCTATCTCTGTTTTAGGTATGAGTTATAATTTAAGCCATTCACATATATCTCAAAAGCAAATGTAAAGGGATAAGATCTCAATGAAGAATAGATTTAAAATTGCTTGATCATATATTTTTCCTGACTTTTCCATAAAATGTCAATCTAAATATAAAA